>NC_092048.1:114086831-114386831 GCF_003086295.3 Arachis hypogaea
TTTTAATAAAAAACTATAGACACATTTCTAAAAAAAATCTTATGGATCAACTTATAATTTTTTAATATTTTTTTAAAATTATCAAAACTTGTCAACATTTAAGTTGTTTATACATCACTTGTCAAAAATATTATGATTTCACAAGTTATAATATGTGATATATGAAAAATATGACTCATTTAGTATTTAACTATTTATCTTCTATAACAAAATTACATGTGACTTACAAGAATAATATAACTTGAATTTTGTTTATTTGAAAATTTACTAAGTGGTTGAAGTAGCTTTACATCACGAACCAACAAATGCTAGCAATAAAGATAATAAAAAAACCAACTAAAATAGGTTACTCGCAATTTGGGACTATATGAAGACCTGTGAATTTTCACGAGTGGAGACCATGGATGGAGACATGGATATTCGTCCATGGACCAAGTTAAATTCACACGAATATAAAATTACTAATTTATCTTAATTCATATATACATAAATCAATTTCTTAAATTAGTAACCCTAATTCCTGCCTCCAATTCGAATTCTTCTTCTTTTCTTTTAGACCATCCTTAACCTCAATTTTGTATATCTCCCTCTCTAACTCACTTTCTCTACTTCTCAAGTCCGTCACTACATTATTTAGTTTCGCCGAAAATCATGTTATGTTATTAACTTATGAGATGCTTTTATATTTTTTTTCTTTTAAAATTTTATTTTTCATAATGATATGTAATGAATTGTGTTGAATTATATTGAATTAATTATTTTATGATTATTATATTATACTTTCTTTTTTTTTTTAGTTTTTTTAAAAATTTTCACAATTCATAAATACTCGTAGGTATCTGAGTTTCCTAAAAAAATAATTAAATAGGGACTTGTGATGAAGATAGAAAGAGAATCTCAGACATTTTTTAAACGTGAGTGAGGGACGGAAAAGGGGCCCGTCGCTCCCCTAGAATAACCATTACCATCTGTAACTAGCAACGAATATCTAATCTGAGCCAATTTGAGAGGAGACACGTGAATTTTATCTGTATTAGATCTTAAGGTAATAAACTTAAGTTAGATTTGAGACTCTAACAATGAGCCTAAGTTGATCTTGCTTGTTTGTGGGTTTTATTGGGTTCAAGTATATCTTGAGTTAATATATTTTGAGTCATTACTAAAACAAATACTATATTATTAAATATTATAACATTTAGTATATATAAAAGTTGGATATAATTATAAGAGATTTTTTAATTCAAATTAAGAAAATTTTCTAATTATCTTTTTTGTCTCTTTTAGTTTTAAATATTATTTACGAATGTAATGAAAAAATTAAAATAACAATAATCTCTCAAATAATTAAAATAAACAATCCTAATATATACATGTGACACTATATATATCAAGAATTATTATATATAATAAATAATTTTTTTATTTTTTATAATGACTATATAGTTAATTTATGTTTAAATCAACTAAATTTTCTAACGTTTAATTTATGTATATATAATTTTTTTCTCTTAATATGGATAAATAAATGAATTTAAGATATAAGATGTTATTGTATATTAGTTGGTATTGAAAAAAATATACAAATAGTATAAATTGATATTTTTTTGGTAGAAAAACAATAATAAAATTTATTAATTAAGTTAATTATATAATACAAAATTATGAATAATTTCTCAAAAAATAATAAAAAATGATATCATTATTTTCCCATACTACAAAATTTATAAAAAAAATTATTACAAATCAACTCTCAATAAATTAAATATTAAATCATGTCAAAAAAATAAATAAATTATGCATTAGATAGTATTTACTTACAAATATAATATATATTATTGATTATTAAGTTATAATTAACTTTTAATCTAATTTTTGGTAATTAATTTTAAAAAATTAAAATCATTAAATATTAAATATTTTGCATTAAACCAATTTTTTTTTGTTATTTAAAATTAAAAAAATGAGTTGTTAATCAATTTTGAATTTAAATTTAAATTTGAATAATAAAATAAAAAATTATTTTAAATTTTATCTCACTAATAATCAAACTCAATTTTAAAATAAAAAATTATTTTGTACATTATATTGTTGGATAATTAAGGAGTATACACAGTGAAATTCATGATACATGAATTATATAAATATAGAGAGATGGATGCTGGTGATTCATGGAAAAAAATCAATAGAAGTTATAGAGTAATGTTATCTCTCCCAAGAGTAAAATTGTTATTGTGGTTTGTAATTTAAGAGAAACTTAACACAAAGAATAGACTACTCAGATGTGGTATTGTGTCACAAGAGAATTCGAGGTATGTATTCTGTAATAATGAAATTAAAACTGCTTTCTATTTGTTTTTCTCATGCACATTCTCGAGGAGCATATGGAGTCAAGCTCTCCAAGCAAAAAAATTTGATGTGGGTGTGGTCTTGACATATAAATGAGTGCTTTGAATCTTAGATGGATCATAAAGTGCCACGACAATTTAATGAAATATAAAGATCGCTCTTTTATGCTATAATTTGGTGCTTGTGGCCTGCAAGAAATATAAAGATTTTCAATGCTAAGGAGTTGAATGTAAAAGGAGTAAAAAATGATACTATGTATCGCGTACAATTGTAAACGAAAAATAGAGTACAATAAAGTGTGAAGGTATAATATGCTGTTGTTTAAGGTGTGCAAGACTCAAGCTTAATTATTTTGATCATGTTATCTTTTGTTGCATTACTTTTCACTTTGTAATTTTTCCTGTATGATTTTGTAGCTTGTAATCTTTTGTTTATAGTGGTGACTTGTGCCTGTATATTGTAACACCCTACCACACAAAACTTTACGCTTAAGTCGTAAAGTTGAGGTAGTAAGGTATTACGACCTCTAAAAGTAAAATATATACATAATAATAATTGAAAGGAATTCTATACGAGGAGCCTTTAAAGGAAAGTTTTAAACAAAAGTCATAACGCTCACGTAAAATAGAAAACTTGTGTACGAAGAAACGTAAGATATATGTGTGAATAATAACAAAAAGGAGTGCGAAAAGATACAAAATATTCAAGCTCCAGACTCAACCTGAAAAGCCAAGGTTGGTCAGAGAATGTTTACATAAGTATATGCAAGATAAATCCAAAGGCTCGAAAGACAGCTTACAGAACCTGTTTCACCAAATCAACCTCTAAAAGGGACATAACATAATATATACAATGGAGATATAATGTATTTACTTATATATATCAAAAACAAAATAGAAACCCATAAGGCAAGAGTTCTTCGCTTCAAAAACTTCTAGATGCCTCACATCCTGCATCTGAAAACTACAAAAATTGTATAGGGTGAGAACCAGAGGTTCTCAGCAATGTAACGGTACCCACATAACTAACATATAATGTCCCAGAAAAGTCAGAGACAATCTTAGAACTCCGACACTCATATTTAAAATCTTTAAGATTATAGTGTGTAAACCATAAGTAGGTTAGTTCTCTAAGGTTCTAAGACTTAGCCAGTCTCTAACTAAAACCCTCAATCCCCCACCTTCCTCCAATCCTCCAAACTCCAATGGAATCACACAGACAAACAAGCAAATAAGGACAAACACAAATAGGATACAGTTACAGCAGGTAGTAAATATAACAGGTAAGCATAGTAATCACATAGACAAGCCCAATTAAATACACAATCAAATAAAACACACATATGCACATGATGTATGCCTGTCCTATGGCTGATGATATCATATGTCGATTATATAGCCAACTCAACACGTCCTTATAGCTAACCATGGACAGAAACACCCATTGTGGAGCAAGTGGGTTTGAGCTCCAATCCCCTTACTACTACTCGCTTAACCTAGAGCAAGTGGAATAACCACTACTGTGGCTACTACCTATGCGGGTGTTTAAAAGCTCAGCTTGGATCAAGTGGAATAATCCACTATTGCTGCTGCTATCCAGGCGTCACAATCACTGACCTAAAGCAAGCGGGATGAACCACAATCCTTGCTACTGCCCAGGTCTCTCATTCAAAAATTCATTATCATATCAATTCTTTCACAATCATTCAAAATTCCATAATTAAACTCAGTTTTCATAATTCTCCTTTCTCATCTCATACCCAGAGCAAGTGAACAACGACACTGCCTACTATCCTGGGTTCACATATCACATCCCCCAGAAAATCTATTTCGAGTGCAGGGAGGTCAGAAAATCTATTTCGAGTGCAGGGTTATATATTGCTGGATGCGAATGTGTTAGGTGATGATCAGAGGCTAGATCAAATTCTAGTAGTTAGAGACTTTCCAAAAGTGTTTCCTGAAGATATTCCTGAATTTCTGCCTCAATGGAAAATTGAATTCGCCATTAACTTGGTGCCGGGAGCCAGACTAGTGTCGATTGCACCGTATCGAATGGCTCCGATAGAGCTGGCTGAACTAAAGACACAGTGGGAAGAACTTCTGAACAAGAGGTTCATTCGACCGAGTGTATCTCCGTAGGGAGAAGAAGAAAGATGGAGGAATGTGACTTTGTGTGGATTACCGGCAATTAAACAAAGTGATTGTGAAGAACAAGTATCTGTTGCGGAGGATGACTTAATGGATCAGTTGCAAGGAGCTGGGGTGTTTTCCAATATTGATTTGAGATTGGGTTACCATCAGATTAGAGTAAAGGAGGATGACATTTTGAAAACTACGTTTAGGACGCGCTATGGACACTACAAGTTTGTGGTGATGTCCTTTGGGTAGATGAATGCACCTGCTGTATTCATGGATTACATGAATAGAGTGTTTCGCCCCTTTTTGGACAAATTCATGGTGGTATTCATAGACGACATGTTAGTTTACTCAAAGATAGCAGAAGAACATGAAGAGCACCTGAGGATTGTGTTGCAAATCCTGATGGAGCGGAAATTGTATGCCAAATTGTCGAAGTGTGAGTTTTGGAAAGGAGAAGTGAAGTTCATAAGTCACGTGGTGACCAAGGACGGAATAGCGGTGGATCCTTGACGGAGGACTAATGTCGGTCAAGAATTTCTCAATAAAATTGTGTTGCAAGTATAGTTATAAACTGACAATTAATCCTCAGTCAACGTTTAATTTGTTTGTTACAATGCAAACCAATAAAAATAACCAAAGTATTTAAACCTCGGGTCGTCTCTCAAAGGAATTGCATGGAAGTGTACTTATTATTGGTTATAGGAAAAGTATTTTTGGGATTTTTGAATGATGAACAGGAAATGTAAATAACAAGAAAATAAATTAACAACTAAGAAAAGTCCTAGCAAGGGTTGAGATTTGGAATTTCTATCCTCATTATCATCATCAATTGTGATGGTAATTGCCTTTTGCTCTCACTTAGTTAACCTCTAACAATTAAAAGAAAGTCAAGTGAGCAAAATCAACTTAAGTTCACAAGTCCTAATCAAACACTAGATTTAGTGAAGCTTAAGCCAACTAGCAACTTTCAATCACCAATCAACAAGAGACTTTGACAATTCAAGAGTTTCCAAATTACTCAATCCAAGCTAAGAATACAAAAATCTATTTTAAAACCCAACCAAGTATTTCATCAAACACTTGGAAGGCACAAAATAAAAGCATAGAAAATTAACAAGAAATATTAAATCTAAACTACCAAATGCAAGAATGAATAACTAACAATTAAAGAAAACAACAATAAATATAGAAAACATAAATTGCATTAATAGAAATCAAACGTAACAAGAGTTCATAAACATAAAAATGACATAAAAGGGAAATTAACAAGTAAACAAAGAGACCCAAGACAATTAAGCATGGAAACATAAATAAAACTACACTAAAACAAGAATGAAAGAGAGAAATTAAAGAGAAATAAGACTAATCTACCCTAATTTCTAGAGAGAAGATAGAGCTTCTCTCTCTAGAAAACCTAACGTAAAGCATGGTAAAACTAAACTATGACTCCTTGTTGTCTTCACTGCTTCATCCCCCAACCTTTTATCTTCATTTTCAGGCTTGAAACTGGGCCAAAATCAGCCCAGAAATCGCCTCCAGCGTATTCACTTTAGTGCAGCACGTGACGGTTGTCACGCGTACACGTCAACCACGCGTACGCGTCATTTGAATTCTGCACTGGCCATGCGTACGCGTCGATACCAGCTCCTCAAATCTTTAATTCTTTGTGTTTCTTTCACTTGTACATGCTCCCTTTCCATCCTCTAAGCTATTCTTGTCCTATAAAACCTGAAATTACTTAACACACATATCACATCATCGAATGGTAATAAAAGAGGATTAAAAATTAGCAATTTTAAGGCCTAGAAAGCATATTTTCAATCATAGCACAAAATTAGGAAAGAAACTTAAAAACATGCAACTTACATGGATAAGTGTGAGAATAGTTGACAAAATCCACTCAATTCAATCCAAAATATACCATAAAATAGTGGTTTATCAATCCTTCGAAGTGGAGGCAGTGATGAAATAGGAGAGATCGACTACGGTGACTGAGGTTAGGAGTTTCTTGCGTTTGGCCGGATATTACCGAAGATTCATCGAGGGATTTTCTCGAATTGCATTACCGATGACTAAGTTAACCCGAAAGGAGGTACCGTTTGTGTGGACATCGGAGTGTGAGGAGAGTTTTCAGGCTTTGAAACAAAAGTTGACTTCAGTGCCAGTTTTAATTCTACCTGAACCACATGAACCGTTTGAAGTATACTGTGATGCTTCTTTGAAGGGTTTGGGTTGCATGTTGATGCAACACCAGAACGTAGTGGCTTACGCATCGCGTCAGCTGAGACCACATGAGGTAAATTACACAACTCATGACTTGGAATTGGTGGTGATTGTGTTTGCATTGAAGATTTGGAGGCACCACTTGTACGGGGTGAGGTTTAGAGTCTTCTCTGATCACAAGAGTCTCAAGTACATCTTTGATCAGAAAGATCTCAATATGCGTCAGAGGAGGTAGATGGAGCTGCTGAAAGATTATGACTTTGAATTGAGTTATCACCCTGGAAAGGTGAATGTTGTGGCTGACGCATTGAGTCGAAAGTCTTTGACTGTTGCTTGGATGAGGATCAAAGAAAATGAATTAGTAGATAAGTTTGTAGAACTTAAGCTGGATATCGGTGAAGCTGACGGACAAGCCTGTTTGAACCAGTTGTGCATTTCAAATACGTTTCAGTCAGAAATTCAGAAGGCTCAGCAAGACGGACAAGAACTTCAGAAGATGTTTCAACCGATTGCCAAGAAGAGGCATCGAGAGTTTACTAAGGATGATGAAGGGTTGTGGAGGTATAAGGGGAGAATTTGTGTGCCGGATGTCTGAAGTTTGAGACAAAAGTTATTGTCGGAAGCTCATAACAGCGGGTTTTCTATTCATCCAAGAAGTACGAAGATGTACTATGATCTAAAGAAGATGTTCTGGTGGCCTGGGATGAAAGGTAATGTAGCTACAGTTGTGTCTAAGTGTCTGACGTGTCAGAAGGTGAAGATAGAACACCAAAGACCGTCGGGAATGTTATAGCCACTTGAGATTCTTCAGTGGAAGTGGGAATGAATTGCAACAGATTTTGTGACCGATTTACCGAGGACTAGGTCGGGATTTGATGAGGTTTGGGTAATCGTGGATCGCTTAACTAAGTCTGTTCACTTTCTGCCTATCCGAGTGAACTATTCGATAGAGGAGTTGGCGAGGTTGTACATCAAGGAGATTATAAGGTTGCATGGAGTGCCATCGAGCATAGTGTCGGACCGTGATCCTCAATTCACATCAAGGTTTTGGGGATATTTTCAAAGAGCTTTCGGTACGAGACTGTGTCTCAGCACGGTATATAATCCACAAATGAATGGACAGTCGAAAAGGACTATTCAGATGTTAGAAGATATGCTAAGGGCGTGTGTTTGGATCAACCAGGAAGTTGGGACCGTTACATGACATTGGTGGAATTTGCGTACAACAACAGCTTTCATGCGAGCATTGGTATGGCTCCGTATGAGGCCTTGTATGGACGGAAGTGCCAATCTCTACTATGTTGGTATGAAACCGATGAAGCAAGTGTGTTGGGTCCTGATTTGGTCGGAAAGACTATTGAGAAGATTAGAAAGTTTCGAGCTAGGATTTTGACTGCACAGAGCCAACAGAAGAGTTATGCGGATCATAGGAGAAAACCATTGGAATTTGAAGTGGGTGAGCACGTATTTCTGAGGGTTACTCTGACAACTAGGATTGGAAGAGCGATTAAAACTAAGAAGCTGAATCCGAGGCATATAGGGTCGTTTGAGATTTTGAGACGATTTGTGCCGGTGGCATATCAAGTAGCTTTGCCACCGCATTTGTCTAACTTACATGACGTATTCCACGTGTCACAACTCTGTAAGTACACGTTGCATGCGGCTCATGTGTTAGAGCCCGAGTCGGTTGAGCTGAAGGAGAACTTAACTTTTCAAGTAACACCGGTGCAGATTGACGACACTAGTGTGAAGAAACTGCGAGGAAAGGAAGTTCAATTGGTTAAAGTTTCTTGGAAGAGAACAGGAGTGGAAGAGCATACTTGGGAATTGGAGTCCGAGATGCAGAAGGATTATCCCGAGCTATTCTCAAGTAATTACTAAATTTTAGGGACAAAATTTCTTATTTGGTAGGGAGAATGTAAGGACCGCAATTAATTAACCATTTAATTAAATAATTAAATTATCCAAAATAGGTTCCAAATATTTAGAATTTTAATTAGAAAATATAAATATGATTTTTGGACTCAGTAGATTTTTCTGAGTTGGAAAATGTAATTTTTCGTGAAAAATCGCATAAAAATGTGAACCGGTAAATTAACCGGCAGTACCGGCTTAAGTCTGTCCGATACTATGCAAGAATAATAAAAACAGTGGAAAAAATTAGAAAATAAATTAAAGTTAAAAACCGAGCACTAATTTTAAAGGTTTGACCCAAAATTGGGCCAAACAGACCAAAAACACTAACGAGTTGGACTGGGCCCAAGTTGGGTCTAAGCCCAACACATATATACCCTTAAGTGAGGCCAATTCAGCCTCATAACCCTCATAAACACAAACAACACAGCTGCACAAGTGAGGAGAGAGGTGAGAGCTTTTCACCATTGTCACTATTCACTCCTCTCTTCCAGTGACCATAACTCGAGCTACGGTACTCCGATTCACGTGCCGTCAGCGGCTATATGAAGCTCTTGATGAGTCCATCACTTCTAGCTAAGTATTGTGGTAAGTTTCTTAAAATTTCTTGCCCAATTTTCTGCCCTAAAAAATTTGAAAATTTAGGTTTTGGCTTTGAGTGAATTTTTGTGTTTTGATTGATTAGGTGGTATCTAAGGTTGGGCTATTGGTGGTTTGTGTCCCAAACACCATTGTAGAAGGTAAGAAAACTCTTAACCTTGTAAATTTGTGAATTTGATGAACCCTAGGTATTGATTTGTGATAAATTATGTATGTCTAGCTTGAAATTGTGATTATTGGAGCATTGGTTCTTGAATTGGTGATTTGTTGGTGGTTGAAAGCTTGGTTGGACTCGAATTTGGTGTTTTGCACATATTGGGAATCGGTCAAAGTATAGTTTCGGTTTTCTCTATATAATATATAATATTTCTGGACACTTAGGCTAGTGGACCTTAGGATAGGATTGAATTGATTGTTGGAAATTGTTGAATTTGATTATGTATGATGGTGTTGTTGATTTGATGACTTGTGATGTTGTACTTCGATGTTGTTATTCATTATTGAAATGAGTTTTGAAAATGATGATTGGAGTGTTGACAGTGAATTATGAGCTTAATGATATTGATAAATGTTGGAAATGGAGGAATGGTGTTTTAAGTGTAATCATTGAGAATTTGAGGAAGGTAAGTGAGAATATTTGGATGAGATTGGTGAAATTGCATGTCAACAGGTTGTGGAATAAATTAAAAGGTATATAGACATCATTTATGTCCATTGAAACTGTTATGGTTGTAGGATATTTGGTATTGATTATGAATTTTGGAAAATTGAGAACCTTGCTAATTTTGTGAAAATCCTGTTTTACCGAACTTTGATGGATCATAACTTGAGCCTCAGTTTTCGAAATTGGTTGAAATTTATTTTAAATTAAAGTTTGTTTTAAGGGATTTAAATTAATATAAAGTTTGATGAAAATAAATTTTTGTAGAGAAAGTTATGAACATTTAAAGTTCGGTGCTTAAAACTGAATTCTGCAGATTTGAAAATTTTCTAAGTCTGGTGAGGGTTGCGTACGCGACATGGCGCACGTGACGCGACCAATCCATTCGGGTTGGACATCTCGCGTACGTGAGGCACTGCATGTGTATGTGAGCTATTCAAAAATGAACCCTTGCGTACGCAAGCAGGGGTTGCGTACGCGACCACCCTGTTTTCAACAGCATGCGTACGTGAGGCAGGGGCTTGCGTACACGAGACCCCTGTTTTGCTAAAAAATTATTTTTATTCATTTTTAAAGGTTATCATACTTTCCAAACATTCTTTAAATACCGTTTAGGAATACTACATACTACTTAGGTCCTAATATTTCTAGAGATGAGTTAGTAATTTGATTTTGGGATAGTAATTTGATTTCGTAAATTTTTGTATGAATTTAAAAAATGGAGACTTAGAATTCTGGAGTACTGAGGGTGGATTAGTTGAGTGAAGTATAGAGTATTGTAAAGACGACTGGCATGATGAAATTGTGGATTACTGGATTTGATAATGTTTTGAGATGAGTCTAGGACTCGGAGTGGACTGAGTACTAAACATGGTTTCTGAAAATCACGATAATACTGTTTTATATTGAGATTGTTGAGACGTTATGCACCTGGCAAGGATGGTTGGTTAATCCCGCTTGTCGAGGTCGCGGCAGCGGCATAAGGACGGTTAGTTTATCCTGCGTACGTTGAGATGTGAGGTCCGTGGCAAGAGTATCCCGCTCGCATCTTTTCGGAATCACTAGAGTGTGCAAGCACTATATCCTAGACCGTGTTCTGGGTACGATATCTCGGGAGTTTCCATTCTGAGACTGAAAGGCGACATCTCAATAGAGATGTGTCGGGTTGGCAGTTGAACCGACAATGTGATATCACAGCCAAATAGGACAGACATTCATCATGTGCATCTTCTATCTGTTTGTTTGCTTTGCCGACTTGAATTGCTTGCCTAATTGTATAACATGATTAATTGCTTCTTGAATTGCTTGATATACATGCTATACTTGTGCTTTACTTGCATTGTTATTACTTGTGTTTTCTACTGGGATTGATGAGGTTCGGAAGGCGGTGGCGATGGGATCGCATGGCGGTTAGGCTGGTGAAGGCTATGGGACAGCGGTGAATTGATAGTTAGAAATCTCTTAGGATAGTTATCCCGTTTCATAAAAGATTTAAAGTTATGGTTTTAATTTTAGTTATGCTTTAAGTTGAATCTTATGATTGATATGAAGCTCTAGGATTGCGTCTGGCATCCCAGGGTCTTATATCTTACATTACTGGGCATTGTTACCATACTGAGAACCTCCGGTTCTCATTCCATATTTTGTTGTTATTTTTCAGATGCAGGTCGCAACCCACCTCAGTGAGTTGCTTGATGGTGACAGAGTGGAGGACCTTTTTCACAATTTTTGGAGTCTTTTGGTTATTTTGATTAGTTCTCTCACTTTTGTATTTATATTTGCCTTAGAGGCTTACTTTGAGAGAGATATTCTGTATATGCTATTTTAACTCTCAAAACTCTGTATGTCTGTATAATAGTAGTCGGCCTAAATTCCACAGGCTGAGACTAGTACCTTATGACTATTATATCCTCTTATATACTTATATGTTGTTATCTTGTATCTATATCTTTTGCCTCGATTAGTGTACTTTTATGTGAACGTTTCGGGCTTTTGAAACTCTGTTTTTTGAGCTTATTTCTTCATCGGGCTTCTAGAATAATTACTTCTTTCTATGTATATTTATGTATGAGCTTTAGGATTGTCGTAACCTTTGATTAACCTTTGCTTTACGGCATGAGGTAAGGCTTAGAGTAATTAGGGTGTTACATACCATCCCATGTATAACACTAGTACATGTTAAAATAAGGTAAAAACTTATATACAGTTGTTTTTATATAAAGTTGATAGTTAAAAATTATTGCATTTGACGAACTTGCTTACATTTTGATACGATTTAGATTGTATTGGCATATTTAAAAAAAATCCTCAATAATCTTTATGTCTGCTCATCGATACTAATATAATAATTAAAGAGTAAATAACCATTTTTAGCCATGAAAGATTCAGACGCGAACAAAATTGACTACGGAAGAACTAAATGAACTTTATACTCATGAAAGATGAATTTTGTTCAACAAAAATATTAAATCATTAAATTTTTGTTGACTCTGTTTAAAAAATACGTTAAATTTTAAAATAAACCCTATCAACAATCATCTTCAACCTTCTACTTTGCCTTCTTGGCTTTTTCTTCATTTCTTCTTCTTCCAGTACAGAAACAAAATGGAAAATAAAAAAATTCAAAGTCCAAATTTGCTTTCTTTCCAAATTTGTCTACCTTCCTCCCTTCCTCTTTCTAAATCTAACCTTTTTTTTTATTTAGAGTCCTGCTAGGGAGCCAATGGAATATTTATACAATGTGTACAATGGGCTATGAGTTAAAAAATGAACATCACTCATACTATCCAGAATAACCATCCGGGTACTAGGGATAATAAACATCTCATCCCAAAAGTTTAAGTTAATTTTGGGGTTCATCAAGAATCGAAGTCTTGACCTTTTAAATCTAGAGCTCTGATACCATGTCATGATACCACTCATTCCAAAAGCTTCAGCTGATGGGAAAAGATAACACTAATGGTTATATCTCTAATACTGAATTGAACATCCCTAAACCTCCATTATACACATTGTACAAATATTCTATTAGCTCCTTATACTTTTTCTTTTATTTAAGTCTGACATTGATGTTATCATTGTAACCTCCTTTTGCCATTTCTTTTCTCGTTACTACAACTTCTGCCATCATTAGAAAGCCCAAAAACTTTTTTTTTTGTGCTTGCTTCTCTCTAGATAGCACGAATATTTTCGCTTGCCTTAATAGATTGAAGAAGAGCACAAGTAATCACAATAACAAAGAGAAAGAAAAAGATGTGGTTCAATTTTTGCATTCTTTCTTCAATTTTAGAATTTATTTTTTTTTATTTTCTTTTTTTAAGAAATTAGATGAATGCATGAAAAATATATGAATTTCAATATCATGTCCATCTTTTTTCTTGTTTTAGATTTTATTTTTCTCATTTTTTATATTTACAAAGCTGAGAAGAAAATAGAATATGAATAAGAAATAAACGAATTAGAATGCGTGATTTTTTTTAAACAATTTCAAAGAAAAAAAAGAAATAAATCCTAAAAATTGAAGGAAGAATGCAGAAATTAAATTACCTCTATTTTTTTTTTTTTTTTTTGCTGTTGTGACTACTTGTTTTAATTAGGTTTAGGTTTCTTTTATTTTCTATTTTTTTTGTAATGAAAAAAGAAGAAGAAGAAATTTAAAAAAAAAAAAACATAACTGGAGGTTAAAAGTTAAAGATAATTAGTAGTAGAATTAATTTTAGAATTTAACATATTTTTTAAATAGAGTCAATAAAAATTGAACGATTGGATATTTTTATCAAACATAATTAATCTTTTATAAGTATAAAGTTCATTTAATTCTTATCGTAATCAATTTTAATTTGTTAGAACTTGAATCTTTTATAATAAAAATGACTATTTAATTTACTCATAATTAAATAAATACATAAAGGGCTAATAACAATTAACATGCATCATTCTATGTAGCATGTGAGCATTATTGTAACTTGACAGAAACTCGTTAGGTTTGCTTTCACACCACGTAAGTATTTTGCAATGACATAAACGTGCCTACCTACCGTTAATGGAACATGGAGCTGCTGGTTCCTAACTTTCCATGGAGGAGGAGCTTATATGTCTCTAGCATCAACATAACTATAATTAACTGATACTATTGGATTTAAGAAGGATATTGATCAAGATGTTCAAAATAGAGGTTTTAATTTTAATAAGTTTTTAAATTGCGATATTAGATAAATTGTTGTGGAGATAATCACATCATCATAAGATCAAATAATTGTTGTCTTGCAGAAGCTAAAGTGAAGCCTCGTAGTCAATGGTAGGTGTTACAAATTTTTATGAGGAAAAAGTATATTAAATAATGTCAAATCTAGAATTGATAATCAATGTTCTGTATATTACGTGTAAAAGAACACATACATGCATTAAAAAAAACATTTTTTTAAAAATATTTGAACTCAAAAGAATATTATTTTAAAATGATCCATTATGTGTTATATTAAACTATGAAAGGATTGTAATTTTAATTTTTTTTAAATTCGTTAAAACAATAAAACAGTGATGTCATTTTCTATTTTTATAATTTAAGAAAATAAAAAACAAAACAGCAATATCGTTTAGTATTGTTAAATTAAAAAAATATTTTTAATGATATTTTTATTTAAATTAATTAAAAAAATTTCTTTAGACAAAACATTACTGTTGCTTTGTGTTTTTAAAAAGTAAAAAGTTTTTTTTCGTAGCAAATAAAACTCGTGTGAAATCAAATAATACAGTGTCAGATATTTTTTACTAATATTAAAAATATTTAAAAAAATTAATCCAAAAAAATACAAAAAATATTTAGTTTGATTCTTAAAGTTATACTCAAATTTTAATTTAATTTTTAAATTTTAATTGTCTCAATTTAATTTTTAAATTTTTTAATTGATTTTGTAAAAAAAGTTATTACAGAAATTAACGTAAATAAAATTTAAAAAATTTAAAAATTAAATTAAAGCAATTAAAATTTCAAAAATTACATTAAAATTCAAATGTAACTTTAGAGATGAAATTGAGTATTTTCTTAAAAAATACACACAGAAATACAATTGGGATACATGGGGTGAACGTGGCAAACCAAATGAACATGTGAATAAATGCCGACCTGGCGGGTAGTTTCACCATTGGATTGGAAGAGAATTGTAGGATGAATCTGCGCTATTCGTCTAAAAAAACTAAAACTTCACAAACCGAAGAATCTCCATTTCCCCCGATGCTCCCGCTAGTCGCTAGCCACTTTCCATTTTACATATTGCCCTCTTTATTTTCTTTTCTTTTTCCCTTTTTCGTGATCTTTCTCTCTTTCCCTTTCCTTCTCAGGGTTGATATATATCATGTACACAATTGTATCCATTTTATTAAAATGATTTTAATAGATTTTTTGCAAGTTGTTGACGTAAATGATCGACTATCAAGTCAATGAGTAATAGCTAGGGGTGGTAAAGCGGGCCGGCCCGCCCCAACCCGCCCCATAAACGGGGCGGACCGGTCCGTCCCGCCAACTAAAATGGGTTCAAAATGCTAGCCCGCCTCGCTTTATGACGGATTGGCGGGTTGGCGGGCTAGCCCGCTTCTTTTATTTTTTGAAAAATAAAATTCATTAAAATTAACCAAAAATAATAATAAAAAAATAATAATTATAGTCAAATTATAATATAATTTTTTATTATTTTTTTTAATTTTTAACTTCAATAAAATTGTTCAAAATAATATTTGTCAATAGAATAATTTTTATTTTAAAAAATAAGTCACATAATTTGAGCATATATACGAAATTGTAAAATAAAATAAATAAAGTAAATAACTAAAAGAAGAATAAAAACAAAAAATGAAAAAAAAGTGTTTAAAAATTCTATAATTATTAATTTTATAATAGTAATCACTCTTTTATTTAATCAAAAAAAAGAAAAATAAAAATCTTTGGCCCGGCGGACCGGCCCGTCCCGCCCCGCCAAAACCCGCCAATTTGGCGGTGCGGATTTGGCGGGTTTTTAAAATTTGGCGGGCTCCAAATCCTAGCCCGACCCGCCTTTTTTAACGGGTTTAGCGGATCGGCCCGACAGGCTTGACCCGTTTTGCCACCCCTAGTAATAGCACAAATGGCATAGTCTCCTCATATTCAATTAAGAGGTTGCGGATTCGAGTCTCCTATCTTTGATAAAAAAAAAATGATCGACTATCAAATGTTGTGGGTTTTCAAGTCAAAAATAATATTAATAAAAAATTATACGATAAAAAAAGAAAAAATTGAAATATAAACAAATAATAAACTTTAATTAAAGATTACAATGAAAATAAAGGAAAAAAAAGAAATAAAAAAATGTATAAATGAAAATGAATAAGAGAAAAGAAAAGTAAAAGAAGGAATTAAAAAAAAAACGAAAAAAAAGTTACAAAATGTAAATAGAAGATATAAATGATAATTGAAAGAAAAAGTACAAGATGTAATTATGTAAATGAAAGATGTAAGCCGAAAGAAAATGTAGAAAAAATATTTGATTTTTCTTTGTAGTGATATTGTTATAATATCATATTCTTTTCTTATGACGATGGAAAAGGATTCATAAAAATAATTGAAGACAATTTATGTTTTATTTTAACAAAAAATATGGGTATCTCAAATTTTTATTGTCTTAATTGTAGCGTCAACAAAAATTAAAAGGTTAAAATTAAAAGATAAAAGAAAAAATAGAAGATACTAGAGGTAAAACTAAATTTGTAGAAATTAAAAAAAATAAAAAATAAAGAAGAAAGGACAAATATAAAATAAAAAATATATAAAAAATAAAAAAAATTTATTAAAAAAATTAGAAAAATAAATTACAAGTATTTTAGTTTAGAAAAATTACTTAAAATTTTTAATTTTTATTTTATAATATCAAAGGGACTGAAGATCAGTTTGGATAGGTCCATAAATAATTTTTTTTACTTTTAATTTATGAAAAGTTATAACATTAATATTTAGTGTAATTTTTAAAATTAAATTGTAATTTTTTAAAAAGTTATTTAAGTATTTATGGAGAAGTTAAAAAATATGACTTCTCTTAGTAAAAATTTTTTTATTACTTTTCTTTTAAAATAAACACTTTTAAAACTAAAAAATCAAATACAAAATAACTTATTTATAAGTTACTTTAATATAAGTATTTATTATTTTTTTTTTAAAATGAGTTTAATTAAGTTATTTATCCAAATTGGGTCTAAGAGTATTTTAAATTTTTAAGTATTTTTTAAAAGAACTAACCTAAGATTCTATTTATAAACTTTTATATCTCAACTGACAGTTATATTTTGATACGCCATTTTTGCCATATTTAAATTATATTTACAATTGTTCTCGTATTTTTTTGCTATTGTCAATCAAAAACTTCAGAAATAATTAAATTGTCAAATGACTAAATAAAAAATAAAAATATCATAATATAATTATATAGAAATATAAGTTATAATTATTTCTTTACATATATTTTTTAAATAATATTTTTTGTCGAATTAATAGTTAAATTAGTCCCTGAAAGATAAGACATTTTTTAAATTTATTTCTGAAAGATTTTTTAATTAAATTGGTCCTTCAAAGATTTCAAATTAATCATATTTGTCATCCAGTTACTTCATTAACAATTTTCTTCAAAAATTGATATTGTAAAACGTTAATTAATAACATATATAATACTTTATATGTCTAATTGGATATTGATCAAATATGTTTATGAAAATTTATTAATTTAGTCATTTTTTCAATTACAAAAATTCTATTTCTAATATGACCTGGTAACTAAATTGATAGATTTTCGTAAACATATTTAGTCAACGTTTAATTAAACATGTTATGTGTCATGTATGCTATCAGTTAACATTTCACATCATCAATTGTTGACGAAAATTATAAGTGAAGTAACTGAAGGACAGATATGATTAATTTGTAATCTTTGAATGACCAATTTGATTAAAAAAAAATTTCAAGGATGAATTTAAAGAATATATTATTTTTTAAGGACTAATTTGACTATTAACATATTTTTTGTCTAAAACCTAAATGCTTCAAGTTAACTACCTATACAAGAACAATCCTGTTAGATAATCAAGATGGATCTTGTCAACCTCTATCAACTTTTATTGGGTTGGACTCCAGAGTCTATTTCAGATAAAAAAATACATGTCCAATCACCCATTGTAAACTTAATTCACCCTCAATTATCACTGGTAAACACAATTAACCTTGTCTTTCATCGTTCAAGTCTAGCCTCATCCCCAATCCCGACGGCTGCCCCTTCTAGACCTCTCTCCTCCATCCTTGGATGCGTTTTCATCGCCACGTTAACGGTAGTCAACGCCGCTCGCGCTTTCATCGGCGAGCAACCATTAGTCTTGGAAGTGTATTTGAGTGCCGTCATTATTGTACAAGACATATGCATAAAAAGACACCTCTTATATAAGATACAATTACAAAAAGATACTTTTTATACAAGATATAATCATAGAAAAATACCTCTTGTAGAAAATATATTCGTAAAAAACATATCCATTTAAAAGACACATCTATAAAAGATATTTCTATTAGAAGACACATACATAAAAAAACACTTTTTAAGACACATACATAAAAGGATATATCTATACAAAAACAAAAAATATCTAATGAGACTATGAGAGTCGCAACTCCTAATTTAAAAACTTAAAATCTAAACGAGTCCCTTCTTAATAAGTTTGATGTTTTAAAATAAAAATATAAATATAAATACAAATACAATAATCATCGTTTCCATATAGGCTGCATTTGATAAAAAAAATGGAATAAAATAGGACACTAAAATTAAAAAAAAAAACAAATAAAAATATAAAAATTAATATTATTATATTTTATTTAATAATAAATTAAATAAATTATAAAAATTTAATATTTCTTTTTATTTTATATAAAAAAATTTAAAAATATATAATAATAAAAAATATAATTATAAAAATTTAATAAAATAATAAAAAATTTATGTCTTTATATTAATTTTATCAATAAAAAATATAAAATATACAAATTTAATATTTTTAGATACAATGTCCGTATATAATTTTATATCTTATTTACTAAACAAACGCAGTGATATTTCCAAAACTAACATCTAATCACTGATTCCACGTTTCAATGGAGAAGATTATGAAATGAGTTGCCAAGTTGCAACTGTTAGAATTTGGTTGAATTAGTCCCACATTGCTCAGGATAGCAAATGGAGTGGGTGGCCTAGGCTATAAATATGAGGCTAAGTTCTCCATTTGTTTTTGCACCAGTCAGAAACACTTTAAGCTTGTATCTGATTTTTCTTTTCCTCTGTACTCTTTGATTAGAGAGTGTTGTGAGGTGTAGTTAGATATTTACTTTGAGAGAGTGTGGGTGTACTGGAGTACCGGTGAGAGAAAGAAGTCTATGTGTTGTAACAATTTTCACATAGTGATATTCTCTGGTTGTCATTTGACAACGGCCGTGGTTTTTTCTCCGGTAATTGGAGTTTCCACGTTAAATTCTTGTGTTGTGATTGTGTCTATTTTATTTCTCTGTCAAAGGTATTTTCTCAAGGGGGAATGGTGTCTTATTCCCAACAAGTGGTATCAAGAGCTTCGGTTTGGTGGGATTTATTCTTAGTATGCTCTGTGGTTGCAGCCTAGTCTGACCTTTCACATTAGAAAAGAATTTTGTCCTGTGGCTTGAGGTTGATCTTTGGTTGCTGTTGTTGTTGCTGGAAGGCAGTGTGACACTGTGAGAGTGCTGTTTGGAAAGGTTCTGGCTAAGGAAAGACTTGGTATTTAAGTGTGTCCATTGTGACCCACCTCTCTTTCCTGGGGACCCTTCCTAGTGCACGGTTGAGTTATACTATTCCAGTATACGGTTGCAACAATGTTAGGATATTCAAGTGCTGTGAAGCTTGAAATAGAGAAATTTGATGGAAGAATCAATTTTGGCTTGTGGCAAATACAAGTCAAGGATGTGTTGATACAATCAGGTTTGCACAAGGCGTTGAAGGAGAAGATCTCTGGTTGCTCTCTCTATGAGAGAAGATGATGTTCTCTAGAAGACAAGAAGTATCCTCATGGTATTACCGCACTGCCATGGATAAGGATGAGTTGTGGCAATCGGGTCCACAATTGCACACGGGCATTGGTTGGCGTTGAGATGCAAGGTGTGTGGCGGAGTTAGGTCGATAGCTGAAGAACTTCCAGGAAAAGCCAATTTGGAAGTTGCACCATGAATTTTCAGCAAGGTTTCGATCTGTACCAAGGTGAAATGCTTGGAGTGGTCTAATTCCAAGTGAGTATACTTTCATGGTGGAGTATGATAGTTCTCTGAACTATGATTGTCGGTATAGACAATGGCAGCAAAGAATTGTCGGTGTTGACAATGGAAGCTGAAGATGTGTGACTATTTCAATCAAGGTGGAGATTGTTAGGATTTGGTTGAATTAGTCCCACATTGCTCAAGATAGCAAATGGAGTGGGTGGCCTAGGCTATAAATATGAGGCTAAGTTCTCCATTTGTTTTTGCACCAGTCAGAAACACTTTAAGCTTGTATCTGATTTTTCTTTTCCTCTGTACTCTTTTATTAGAGAGTGTTGTGAGGTGTAGTTAGATATTTGCTTTGAGAGAGTGTGGGTGTACTGGGGTGCCGGTGAGAGAAAGAAGTCTATGTGTTGTAACAATTTTCACATAGTGATATTCTCTGGTTGTCATTTGACAACGGCCGTGGTTTTTCTCCGGTAATTGGAGTTTTCACGTTAAATTCTTGTGTTGTGATTGTGTCTATTTTATTTCTCTGTCAAAGGTGTTTTCTCAAGGGGGAATGGTGTCTTATTCCCAACAGCAACTTGCAAATTCTACTGCTCTAACAATCGCAGCTCACCTCTGGTATAACTGTATAAGGCACATTTTGGCCATTCTAAATTACAAGTGCCTAATGTGATAATCTTTATTTATTTATGAGAAAATTCCACTTTTCTCTTATAAGAGATTCTAAAATGGTATTTTTATTTTTTTTATTTATAAAATATATATATTTTTTATAATTTTAAAAAAATCTTATTTTTAATTTATTTTAAATTTTTTATGTTAACTAATATTAAATTTATCTATTTTTTAAGAAAAAATAAATTATTTTTTATAAAAATATTTTTTAATAAAAATTTTATTTTTTTGTCATTAAATTTTACTTCCTAAAATAAAAATTTTTTCACCACTATTAATATGTATAACAATTAATATATATTAGTATTGAAAAATAATCTTACCAAGATTTTTTTTATTATTGTTAAAATAATATATATTGATATCAAAAAATTAATAGTAAAATATAACTATAATTGTTAACAAAAATTTTAATAAAATCACAATTTAATAATTAAAAAATTATTGAAGAGTATCTTAAAAAAATATAATTTAATCAATAAAAAAATTTATTAAAGAATATTTTGATAAGTAAAATTTAATGACAAAATATAAATTTTTGTTAAAAGATATTTTTGTAAAAAATAATTTTTTTTTTAAAAAATAGATAAAGTTAACATTAATTAATACAAAAAATTTAAAATAAATTAATTATTTTTTAAAAAATTATAAAAAATATACATTTTATAAATAAAGAAGAAAAAATCATTTTAGTACTTCTCAAAAATAAAAGTGAAATTTTCTCTTTATTTATTTGTTTTTTTAGCCACTTTGAATAAATCTATTTGTAGAGTGTAGACTGTAGAGTCAACAAGTGATATATATTTTCGGTAATTTTTTTAAAAATGAATGAGTACGGTGTGTTATCCATTATTATGAGTAGGTTGGGTGTATTTTTTTAACATAGAGATTAATTAAAAAAAATTGATTTTCTCCCTCGTTTTCTCAAAATAATTTATGATAAAGTAGCATTTAAGACAAAGATTATTTTTTATCAGTCGTTTAGAAATAATAATAATAATAATAATAATAATAATAATAATAATAATCTATTTCCAGAAATGGTAAGAAAACTAATTCCAAAAAAATACTTGTATATATATATATTTTTTTTTCTTACTCCAAATTATAATATCTATCACTTTTCTCATTTATAAACTAATTAAAATTTTGATTTTATATGTTCACAATACACTTTTAATTACATTTATTCAATTGATAACTATTTACGTAATGAATACAAAAAATTATTTTATTTTAATGTGAATTTTATATTATATAAAAGTTAATTATAACTGAAAATATAAAATTTAATTATAAAATACATATAGTGACATGAATATTTTTAATAAAGATTTAATTAATATGTGTTTTAATATTATTAATTAAAATTTTCAGGAAAAGTATAAAATTTAGTTTTTACTATATTTAGTGTGTATAAGATAAGCAATTTAAAAATTTTTATTAATAGTAATCTAAATATATATTCTAAAGACACGAATCACACGATAATTAAATCCTTCTAATAAACTCTTTAAAATATTTTATTTAATTTTTGGAAGATAATTAGAACCATTAACCCATTATTAACTATTTAACTTAACAAAATAACTGAAAAAGAAGCCGTGATAAGAGCACCGGGAGGAGTGACACAAAATGGGGAAAGATGATCCCACTGTATGACCGACACGTGTATGTAACGACCGCTGGATATAGCCATCGTGGACGGTTCCGTATGCAATTTCTGATACCTTGCGTGTCTCCTCCTTTCTCTATTTCCTTATACATTTTCTCTTCCCTTCTGTTTTTTTTTTTCGGTAAAATATACAAGCCACACTTTTGTCTCAAAAAAAAAAAAAAAAATCATAAACAAACACAAATCCCAGAGAAAATAAAGAAAAAGGAAACGTAGAAAAAAAGCTTCTCCAAATTAATATCAAAATTCATCTCTTCGTGGCCCTCAAGTTTCTTCTGATCCTTTTCCACTTCCTTTCGTTCTCAGGTTAGTTTTCTCTCTATTTGCAACACCTTTTTCAATCTTTGGTTGATTCGTGGTTCCGAAGCTTCTATTCCATCTATAATTGTACATTTCTTTGCATTTTTTTCTTCGTTCTTTTTTTTGGTTCTATTTCTTGGTTCAACTTTCTACTGTTACGTCCGTTTTCCTTTGGTTATTTTCTTTTCTAATTGGGTGTTTTGAGTAATGAATATGCTTGGTTTTCTTTTGTTAAGGGATTTGTACAAAGAGAAAGTTGCGATTTCGCTGTGAAAATCTGCTCTTCCTTGACTTTCTTGTTCCCAAGATGGAGTATTTTTCGTTATTATAGTTTGGGTTTCTCGTTGCTCCTTGTTCTGGAAATCGAAGTCGAATTCGGCGTTGAATAATTGGTTTGGTAGGTTTCTTTGGAGTTGAATCGGTCCACGTTGGCTCCTTTTTGGTGCAAGATCACTGTGACCCATAGAGGGTCTGTGTCAGCATTGAACCCAATTCCAATTGGTTAGGGAATAGAGGAAAGTGCTAAAATGGTTGAATCAATTGCTACCACTTCACTCCTTGGCCACCTTCCTGTCTGTGGAGGAAATTTGATAAGAGATGTTTCTGGTAAACGCAAATCTTTGAGTACTTGTAGGTTCCCAACTACTGAATTTCTTGGTGGAAGGATTGCTGTTTCTCTGCCTGTGCCAAAATCCAAGGGACATGGATTCTGGTCATCATCAATTAGGGCGCTTGCTGTGGAGCTCACAAGAGAAGCATATTCATATAGGGAAGACAAATTACCCAAGAAGGATAATTATAAGTTTGATAGTGGATTTGATCCAAGGCCTGGTTTGTGGCCTCCTGCAAATAGAGCGGATAACCCTTCGCTTCGGAATCCGTTGCTTCGACAAGAGAGGATGGGGTGTGGCTGGTTGGGTGTCATATTTGAGTGGGAGGGGGTTCTCATTGAAGACAACCCTGATCTTGAGAAGCAAGCTTGGCTGGTCCTCTCTCAAGAAGAAGGCAAATCCCCGCCTCCTGCATTCATCCTAAAGAGAATTGAAGGCATGAAGAATGAACAGGCGATTTCCGAGGTTCTTTGCTGGTCTAGGGACCCTGCGCAGATGAGAAGAATGGCTAACAGAAAGGAAGAAATCTACCAAGCCTTGCAAGGAGGGATATATAGTCTAATGCCTGAGTCCAAGGAGTTTGTGAGCGTTCTGATGCATCATAAGATACCAATGGCATTGGTTTCAACGCGTCCTAGAAAAACTCTTGAGTCTGCTGTGGGGCAAATTGGTATTGAAGACAATTTCAGTGTGATTGTAGCCTCAGAGGATGTTCACAGGGGGAAGCCTGATCCAGAGATGTTTGTTTACGCAGCTCAGCTCCTAAATTTCATACCTGAGAGGTGCATTGTGTTTGGAAACTCAAATCAAACAGTGGAGGCAGCACATGATGCTCGGATGAAGTGTGTTGCAGTGGCTAGCAAGCATCCTGTCTATGAATTGGGGGCTGCAGACTTGGTTGTCAAGCGCCTAAACGAGCTTTCAATTGTTGATCTGAAGAATCTTGCTGACATTGAATCACCTGAATTCGAACCTATGATGGAGATGGAGCTGGAAGAAGATTCAGACATATCATCGGTTGATGAAAATTTCTGGTAATTGGTCAATTCTATAAATGTACAGTTGATTGAACTTCATCTATTCTTGATGATATTAGTTAGAGATTAGTTACTTGTGTATATTGAAAAAACAGAATAAATGAAAAACTAAAAAAAAAAAATGATAGGTGGTATGCATTGAACCATCATCATGTTATTACTGCTGTATTTTCTTTACTACATACATGCATGGAATTTCAAATTTGATTTGGTGGTCTTTCTTCTATAAGGTAAAAGACCAAATTATTAGAAAGGGTAAAATACTGCTGTGTCTTCGTTTGTTATATAAAGTTCTTTTTTGGATGTATTTCCCCACTCTTAATATTTTGTTGCTGAACAATGAAACGGTTAAATAAGATGTAATATGTTATATCTAACAGCGAGTATCAGACGACGCCTTGTACATCACCTAGCTAACTGGCCATGTTTGTTTGCCGTGTTAAAAGTTAGTAAAACTCAGAATTTAATGCTGATTACAATGTTCATAACTCAAAATTCTACTTACAATGGCATATGTTGAAACTTTCACAATGGAAGATTCTTTTGCACGCTAGTTAGGATGTTCTATCATTTCACTTTCACCTAGTTAGGATGTTCCCATATTCACCTAGATGTTTTCAGGTTACACAAATACTATTAAAATGCTCCGAAGGAGCATGGCTTTCAGGGATCATGTACAGGTGCTATGCTGCATTTAACACAATTTGAGTGGTATTGTAAAATATAAGTTTGTCTCTAGTAATGACTTGTTGATGAACACAAAACTACAATTTATGACCCGATGCCTGATATCTCGTGCTGTTTGAAGAGGATAATCAAGAAGTGTTCCTGTTGCAGAAGCGGAATTAGCATAACAGAATCTGAAGCACAAAGTAATGACACACACAGCCCATTTTTTTCCACAATAGAAGGGCCGAAACCCAAAGAGAATAGCCAGACCTGATTAATATACAATCAAAGTTAGAGATTTTGATGACCATGAGGGCCCAAGTTGAGAGTGTTCAGAATTCAGATAAAATATATTCTATTATTCTTACGACCAAAGAAAAAAAATTTTTTTTTTCAATTAATTCCAAATAAAGTATTTGCGAATCCTACGCTATCCTTTAACTTCACTGTCAACAACAAAAAAGAATGGCTATTCACGAAGACACGTACGTGCACTAAAAAACTTTTCATAACCCGGCACTGTCTATATTCTACTAATCTTAGCACTCGGCGGCCAAAAGCATTGCAATCTAAGTTGAAATGTTCCTACTGCTCTTCGACAATATTTTTGCTTTACGAGTAGGCTGCTATGAAGAGAACGTTGTCTAATTTGATACGAACTGTTAATAAATTATTAATTTGATACTATTATGCTTATATAATTTGGCTCAAGAAAATGACAAGGATGAGGTTGTTGGTAATATTATGTGATTAAGTTATTTTGTTAATTGAATTAGTTCATAATTTAAATATTAATAACAAAAAAATTTTATTGAATAAAAAAATTTAATTGAACTTAATTATAAAATAATTTATTCACTTAACATTATTTTTAATTTATTATGTTTCGTGATTAAAGTGGGGTTTCTAAAGTATTTGTTTAGATGTTATTAAGTTGATAGAAAAAGATAAATTTTTTTTTAGTGTGTGGCAAAATTTTAATAGTAAAAATAAAAATATTAAAAAAATAAAAAATATCTTTTTTTAAAAGTTATCATTTATATTTTTTTAAATTTTTTTAATTTAAAATGCTTAAAAAATATTTTTAACATAATAAATAAATAAAAATATTTTTATATTTTATACTTAAATATAATTATTAAATAAAAGATATTTTTACATAAAATATTAAATATAAAATTATTTTTATTTTTTTAAAAAAAATTTTAAAAAAATTATTTAAAAATTTTTTCTCATAGAAAACCACCCAAACAAACTCTCTCGACTTGCAGCTAATAATGATATATATCACTTTTGAGATGTTTAGTGCCTTGGTGGCTCAAGAAGAAAGTTTATCAATTGTCATGCATGACATTACTTCCATCAGAATTAATAATGTCGATAGACGATACAAATAGGTTAAAGTTTATCAATTGTCATGCATGACATTACTTCCATCAGAATTAATAATGTCGATACAAATAGGTTATTATATACGTATTACAATTCTGAATAAAATCTAAAGACAATTTGCTCCTTTCACTGTTATAATTAATTATTTTTTAATTTATTTTCTTCTTCCAAGAGTGCGTTTGGCTATGATTAGGAAAATTTAAGAGAAAAAGTTTTTTATTAACACATCATTTGTATCATCAAATGATAATTGTTAGAAGGGGCACTCTACTGTACAGATTGAAGTGGTATAGAGAGAATATAATTCCTTTTATAGTTATTTTTTATTATTTTATTATTATTTAAAATGTGAGTCCTACTTTTATTAATCTCTCTTTCATTCTATTAAAAGAAAAATCTGTAAACTTACATCTTTACTATATAACTCACCTTGTTAGAAAGAAAAGAGAGAGCAATAAGAAAAATATTTGTGAGCCTAATGATATAATATAGAAGAGTATTTATACGCGTGTTAAGAAAATCAAATTAATAAAGATATAATATCCTATAATAAATATTTAGATATGTTAAATAATGCTAATTGATCTAATTGATCCTAATTATACTCTAACATCCTTCCTCAAACTCAAGTGACAACTTGAGTTTGAAACAACTAAATAAAAAAAAAATGCATAAACTGATAGAACGAGTGTAGATGGAATTGCCTGAAGAAAGTGCAGACGGAACTGCCACAAGGAAATGCAGATAGAATTGCTGGAAGAAAGTGTAGACGGAACTGTTGAAAGTAGGGGTGTCCATGGATCGGATCGTATCCGCAGATCCGCGGTAAATATACGCATCCGATCTGAAAATTGCGGATACGACCCGATCCGCAAATTGATCGGATCGGATCCGATCCGATCCGCACCCTTTGCGGATCGGATCGCAGATATCTGCTCTACATCCGCGGATCCGCAGATCCGCACTATAATAATTAATAAATAAATAAATAAATATATGTTTGGTATTATATTTACTTGTTTGTATGTTTTAGTTAGTAATTATTATTCATATATTGTATTATTTTATTTTTGTTATTTAGAGAGAGTTTGATTAAAAATATTTTAGGAATAAATAAGTTTAAAAGTATGAAAGAAATATTTTTATCGAATTCTTTTACATAGAAATATGATTAAAAAGAGAAGGTTTAATTATGCGGATATATCCGATATCCGATATCCGATCCGATCGGATCCGGCACTAAAAAGTGCGGATATCATATCCGATCCGATCCGATAAAAATTGTGTGGATCGGATCGAATTTTCGGCCATATCCGATCCAATCCGATCCGCGGACACCCCTAGTTGAAAGGTAACGCATACGGAATTGTCAGAAGAAAACACAGACGAAACTGCCGAAAGAGTGGTCAACTGCCGAAAAACTGCTGAAAAGATGGCAAACTGTCGAAAACTGTTGAAAAGTGACAAAATGCGAAGAGATGACAAACTATCGGAAGGTGACGAAAAACATATAGTTTCTCCGTGAGAATAAGTAAGTAGTGAATGAGCTAATCGGTGAGGTTAGAAAAGCATCAAAGTATTGACAAAAGATAAGAAAAAAAAAAACACTGAAAAAAAGTATGAAAAGTATGGTGATTTCATCCGAAGAAAATTAACTTATCCTCCTCAAGAATGATATAATAACTCTGATACAAGGAAAAAGAGAATAATAAAAAAATGTTTGTGAGTATTCAAGTTGTATAAAATAATCGTAATTATACTATAAAATTAACTTTTTTTTTTAATTTTCCAATTATCACCATTTAAAATAAAATAACAAATAAATTCCTAAAAATTTAGATTTAGATAGATTAATTTAAAAAAAAACATACTAATAAAATTTTTTAAAATAACAAACATAAATAAATTAATTTAAATTAAGACATTTTATTCTAATTACAAAAATAAATTTAAAAATAATATATTCACATCTATCATTTTAACAAACTTTGTTGATATTTTTTTTTAAAATTAATTTACCCAAAATATAAATTCTCATAAATTTATTTATCGCTCAATCCTACAATTTACAAACAATGGATGATTCCCATATTTATATTTTCGTACACAATAATACTACCTTATATATTTAATTGCTATTTTATCAGTGCAGCTTGTATCAAGTAACAAAACACAAGCTTTTCAGTTCAGAATTCACGAGCTGCAACACACAAAGACCCTTTTTCGCTTATTCCTTTATTCTTCTTCTTCTTCTTCTTCTTCCTCTTCCATTTGCTTCTACTCTGTTTCCACTTTACCACACAACACAAACGCCAATCCACAGAACCCTAATTCCCTTCAAACAATAACATAAAGTAATTACCTCCTTCTCACCTCTGATTTATATGTATTCCATCCATTTCGTAATCCGTTAATTTCCAATTCCGATTCCTATCCTCGCACTCTTTATATTTTTTCTGCTTCAACAGAGGTAGCACAATGGTTTTTGTTTCGCGAGCTGCTACACCGTCATACTGTATTCGCCATGACACCATATTTCGGCACAGCTTCGATGGGTCCAATGTTAGGAGGAGACCTTGCTTTGCTGTCTCTCCTTCTTCCTGGGATTCTGCTAAGAAGGCTTGGCGTGGTCGTAGTATGATTGTTGCAGCTAGCCCTCCCACCGAAGATGCCGTGGTTGCTGCGGAGCCACTCACAAAGAAGGATCTTGTGGATTATCTTGCCTCTGGTTGCAAGACCAAGGATAAATGGAGGTGCCAATTTTTATTTGTATTCATGTGGAATTGAATTTGAATTCATTTTCATTTCTCGAAGATGTTGTGAACAATCATTACTTAATTTTTTCCCGTGTTAGTGTATATTTGTACTTGTTCGGGCTTTTTTTTTTTTTAAATTTAAAATCTTGTTTTGTTTTTTGAGTAGCCATATTAGGTAGTTCTTTTTTTCTCTGTGGACTGTGGTTGTAGAGGGTTAGTGCTATGGTAAGTTTGCCGCATTGTGGCCGGAATGTCGCATGTTCAAATCATGAAAATAGCCTCTTCGCTTGTAGGGATTAGGAGGCTGAGTCCCAACTGGTCATTTTGCAATTTTTATGGCACCTTATTAAGTTTCTTTAGTTCTTGAAGTTACCAAACGTGAACTGTATGTTACAGCCTTATGGGATAAGTGGTTTGTGTTTTTATCGGAGATAATTTATTTGTGTAGTCTTGCAGGATAGGTACTGAACATGAGAAGTTCGGCTTTGAGTTTGGAAACTTGCGTCCAATGAAGTACGAGCAAATAGCAGAGTTGTTGAACGGCATTGCTGAGAGATTTGAGTGGGATAAAATAATGGAAGGTGATAAAATTATTGGACTCAAACAGGTAAGCTATTATTTGAGCGAATGAGAATGTTAAACTTCTATCTTCTTTTTTTTCCTCTTTGGGAGATTTAAAATGTCATTTGTTTGTTAACATGGCTATCCATTCAAGCATCCAACCCAATGTTTTTCTTTACTGTTGGAGACTTGATGCTATGCTTTGGTTTGCTGTTTGTGAATCAGGGGAAGCAGAGCATATCATTGGAGCCAGGTGGTCAGTTTGAGCTTAGTGGAGCCCCTCTTGAAACCTTGCATCAGACTTGTGCTGAAGTTAATTCACACCTCTATCAGGTTAATTGTGCATTCTTGTTATGGGATACATCTAAAGTAATCTGCTGTTATTTTCATTGGAGAAATTGGCCTGATATTTTTTTGGCTGTTGTCATCTTAACTATGCATAGTTTTTATTGTAACATAATTGACAGCCACATGTTTTGTTTAGTTCATTGTGTTTGATTTTCTTGTAATCAGGCAAGTGACCTTGATATTTCTTTCAGGTCTGTTAATTATTTCTGAAAACTTGTATGTCTAGGTTAAAGCTGTTGCGGAGGAAATGGGCATTGGATTTTTGGGGATTGGCTTCCAGCCAAAGTGGGGAATCAAAGACATACCTATAATGCCAAAGGTAGTTTCTCTTTCTCCCCATCTTTTTAAGTGCATGAACTGGCTGAAAATGCAAAACTTTCTCAGCTTTCTCTAGAATGAAAACCTTCCTGTGATGACATTTTTTGAGCACATGAACGACCCAGCTAATTTATGTAATGGAATGGCCTGGGGTCTGTCATAGTCAACTTGTCACTGAGTTTGGTAGGGTTTATTCATTTTAGTAATTAGTATATAATAGCTGTCGTATTTTGCAGCTGCATATATTCATTAGCTTATTGAGCAATGAAATTACTGAAACAACCTTAATTCATGTAGACTCGAATATGTAAACTGCTATTTTTGTTCAGGGGAATTTGCCCACATGGCTTCATAACTTAATTTGCACATGGTTTTTTTTCTTTTTCTTTTTTGTGTGTGTTGAGGGGCAGGGGCCAGAGAGAGGGCGGGGGGGGGGGGGGGGGGGGGGGTTGTTGTTGGTTGGGTGAGTGGATTTGGAAATGTATATACTTGTTCCACCATAACCTCACATTGTGTAACATGCTAGAATGACTTTTACCTTGCTAGTTCAAGTTTCAGGGCATATAAGCTTTTATTCCTGAAATATCTTTATACAAGAGATTACTAATTGATTCCTTAATCACCATTGATAACCAGCCTTTTCTTCATAGCTTAGCAACTCATATTAAGGGAGGCAAAATAGTTGGGCCTATTTGATATAGTAATTGAACAGTGACCATGCTTCTTTCTTATGTTTAGTGCTTTAATTACTTGCTTTTTGACTGGATCTTGATGGCTTAGGGAAGATATGATATCATGAGGAATTACATGCCCAAAGTTGGTTCCCTTGGTCTTGACATGATGTTCAGAACATGTACTGTACAGGTGAGATGTGTGACGATCATTGAGCTGATTTATCCTTGAGCAATGCTGATTTGAACATGGTGAAATGAATATCTTCTGAAAGAAAATTAATCAGTTCAATTCATGACAAATAAAGCTCTTGTATTGGTAGTAATAATTTTGAACTTTTGCTCTTATAGGTCAATCTGGACTTCAGTTCTGAAGCTGATATGATCAGGAAATTTCGCGCTGGCCTAGCTTTGCAGCCCGTAAGAATTAAGAGATATTGACATATAATCTTTTCCCCTTTGGGAAAAAATTCAGTGCTATGGAATATAATATCTTTTCTTGTTACAACAGATAGCAACAGCTCTTTTTGCAAATTCACCCTTCACAGAAGGAAAGCCGAATGGTTTTGTCAGTATGAGAAGGTACTCGAAAGTTGAAACTTTTTGTGAAGTTATCTCTTTTTGCACTTTGCAATGTTAAGGTAACCTATTTGGTTTTCATGTGCTTTCAACAGCCAAATTTGGACCGATACTGATAAGGATCGCACAGGCATGCTCCCCTTTGTTTTTGATGACTCGTTCGGGTAAGAGTGTTTTTGAATTATGAAGGTTTAAGTGATAATCTGTTATACCTGAGTATTCTGACTCTCCCTTTATGGTTTCTTTTAATTCAAAAGGAGGCATTAATATTAAAGTACTGTTATTTCATTCACTGATTTATTTATTTCTCCCACCACTTGTTTCTCTCCTACTCTATGGTTTCAGGTTTGAGCAGTACGTCGATTATGCTCTTGATGTTCCAATGTATTTTGTCTATCGGAAAAAGAAATATGTCGACTGCACTGGAATGACCTTTAGGGTTCCCATCTATCTTTATTTTTCTTGTCATTTATGCCCTGCCATCATTTATTTTGGAACGTGTGTAGAGAATCAATTATTGTATTATTGCAGGACTTTTTGGCTGGAAAACTTCCTTGTCTTCCTGGTGAATTACCAACCCTCAATGATTGGGAGAATCACTTGACGACTATATTTCCTGAGGTTTGTTCTTAACTAATTTTTGATTTCTCTATTTAGTTGGTACTGTTGCTTTTGCAGTGGTTTTAAAGCATTTTCTAGTTATGCTACTGTTTTTACCATTATTCCTTTCAGGTCAGGCTGAAGAGGTATTTGGAGATGAGAGGTGCTGATGGAGGGCCATGGAGAAGGTTATGTGCCTTACCAGCACTTTGGGTGAGTGGCATTAAACATACTACTCCAATTATCTATACAAAAATATTTTAAGCATTAGCTTAGACAAGCAGGAATCATGTTTTTAATATATTGCCATAAAGCTTTTTAACGTGTTTATTTAGATATTCAAGCCTTTTCTGTTTGCCTGCAGAATGTATTTCTTCACTTATAAGTTATAATTTGCTTTTCTGTATCATAAGCTCATTGTAATTTTCCTGATGGTGCCAGGTAGGGCTATTATACGATGAGGTTTCTCTACAAAACATTTTAGATATGACAGCAGATTGGACTCCGGAAGAAAGGCAAATGCTAAGGAACAAGGTAATTATCCTATGTACTATTCAAACCCAAAACTTAAGTTGTTAGATACAGTGTCAAAAATGACGTTTCTTTCCATTTAATTGGCAACTAGCTCCCTCAAGGAGAGAGAGGATTGAATTCAAACCACACTTTCAAAGTGGCTCTGAATTCCTCAAGTAATAGTTCATCATTTCTGCATCTGTTATAAGTTAGGTGCAAACCTTGAACGAAGGATCAAAGAGGGCAATATTTTTTCTTATGTCCTCATGCTCTGCTAGTTGATTCTCGAGACATTATTTGGGATCTGGAAAAAGAAATATCTGTTTCTGTTACACTGGTACCTGCACTTAACTGGAACTTACAGCAGCAATGAATAACAATGAAGTAGATCAGAATGATCTCCCCTGTACTCTATTATTGTAACAGAAACACAAATAGGTAGAAATAGAAAATGACAATGGTTGTTATGGTAGAGTCAGTCTTTCTCCTAAATCCAAATATAGATTCTCACCAATTTTCTACCTCACTCTCTCCCTCTTTGCTACTTATATATCCTCTCCTCTTCTCTCTCCAATCATGTGAAATCACTCCTCTGCACCCCTAGGGTCATGTCCCTCACACTCTGCCGGGTGGAGAGTTAGTTACGAGAATCTTCTTGCAGCTACCCTTTCCCATTCTACCCTCGGCTCTAGTCCTTTTACTATAGTGAAAAGGCAGTGGGTAAATCTTCACCCTCCTAGGAATAGAATTGGAAGTTCCGCACCCTTGTAATGCACAGACAGACATTACACAAGCAAATATACAGTATAATCATGATAGGATTTCAGTCTGTGAGATACTGAGATGTTCTCTTCTGTTTTCCTCCTAAGGATTATACTTATACGTGCCATAGACCCAGTAGGATATGTTAGTTTACTGACTATTATAGGCTCTATTTTGCAGGTTCCCATAACTGGCCTAAAGACACCATTTAGAGACGGTCTGCTGAAGCATGTTGCTGAAGAAGTTCTACAGTTAGCAAGGGTAAGTTGGCTGCTATTATCTTTTCTTTCTAAATTTCTATTGATATTATCATCAAATCAAAGTTGCTTAGAGCATGCTGTCTTGCAGGATGGCTTGGAAAGAAGAGGCTTTAAAGAAACAGGATTTTTGAACGAGGTAGCCGAGGTGGTTAGAACAGGTACTTGATTTATGGGTTCTATCACAAAGCAAATGGCAATAAGTTAATCTAGTAACAAATACAGTACTATCTGAAAATTATGCATGGCTTTTGTAATAATTCATTAATAAATTTCTAATGATTTTTTGTGATGGTAGGTATCACTCCAGCTGAGAAGCTTCTGGAATTGTATCATGGAAAGTGGGGGCAATCTGTAGATCATGTGTTTGAGGAATTGCTTTATTGAGCTGTATTCACATAAATACTTGCTTCTCTTTCACTTTTTAAGTGGAGGTTACTTGTGTGTAAAACCTTTGGTTGTATTCCTGGTAATCTTTGTTGTCCTCTGCTTTTAGATATAGGAAATAATTTCTGATATAATTTTTTTGCCTCGAGGCTTCTCATGTACTCTTCTGTGGAAACGTGATGTGACCAAGCTGGTCTTTAATTCATGTCACAAATTTGAGAATCTCATCTACGTAATCAATTTAACAGAAGAGGCAATCGAGGTTTTTCCCTCTAGTTCTAGGCTCGAAGTGATATAAATTGCTTCATAAGATGAGGATTATTTTTAGAGAGTAAAAATAAAAAATTTTCCCATGTTATCCATGTTATATTAGAAATAGAAAGTAACGTTAATATTTTGGAGAGAGGGGTGACATCTTAACCAACCGAGACATTAACTTCATTTGATTTTTGAGTTAGTTGATATTACAACTCAGTGGTATATTCTTTGTTCAAGCAATTTTTCACTTATTGAAATGTTATAGAGACAGATCGCGAACCATTTCATGTGGATTTTGAATGCGAACGTGAACATCTTTAATGCAACTGGTTGGATAGGCTTGAGAGAGGTGGGTGGTTGCCATGGATAGAACATTCTATCTCAAGCTTGTTCTTACTAAATTAGAATTGATGTTGGACCTTATTTACTCCATACACTGACTTGAAAACTATCATGTAACATGAGTTAATTACCTCCTTAAACCTATGTTCCTCTTCTATAGCTAACACCTAACAAATATCTATCCACCAGCATCACTCATCGTATGGTAGCTAGCTGAAATGAAATTATGTGATATGATATGATATAATACATTTGCAACTGCTTTCATGATTTTTCTACACTTTTATATTTTGTCTCGTTCTATTAAGTATCTAGACATATATTAATATTTTTATGTAGAAACCACATGCGACCAAATCTCTTTGCTACTAAATTAAGACTTGTTCATTTGTGTATACAGCTCTTTTCTTCTGTATAAACACCAACCAAAGAAAATTAAAGTTTTTCATGGGAACAAAGAGATGTTACTAGTTAATTAATTTCTTTGAAGGAACCCGAGGAGGATTCCCTCACCAATAGCCAACTACCGCTTTAGTTAGTATTGTGATAATAGTTGTCTTGAGAAGGATACAGGTTGCAGGGGAACTATGATACCCTTAATAATTGATTCAAATTCGCTAGGGTCTTTGGCCTTACATGAGAAAGTACATAATAACTACTGAATGTTAGTATTTGAGTTTAAGGATAGGGTTGTAATGCTTGTCAAAAACACAAACAAAAAGCGTGTAAACATGTGATATTAACCTCCAAACCATTAAGAATAGTGCCAAAATTTGATTTATTCATTGGCATCTACTCTTTATCCCAAACTATTACAGTATCAGTATGTCCCATGATTCATGGTTGAAACAGCAAAATAAGGTGAAAATTCGTTGTGTTAATGACTGCGTGGTGAGTGGTGACCAAATGAAAAACTAGAAGTGGACAAGTTGGGAAATGGGAACCATATTGACAGATGGGATATCAAGTGGTAGTGGTAGGAAGGACTGATATTCAGATAGCTTTCTATCATATGGCCAAAAAGAACAATCATACATCTCTTCTTGTCACCTTCCATATCCAGCTCATTACTCATTAGTCCCCCCTCTTTGGCTGAGTTTGACATGGCCCCCTCCCCCAACAAACCCACATGAACCTATTAATTGAACACTAACATTAATTTTATATAATATGACTCATTTTATATTTGAGTTTAATTTTGATGCACTAACAGTTGTGCAATCACATACTATTTTACACTTACATTGAAAGTGCATTAAAATAAAATTCTTTTATATTTATTTTTATTTAATCAACATGGGCATTTTTACTAACGTGCCATCGTTTTTAAAACTTCTGGCACAATGTCACACTAATAAACGAAAGTAATAGTAGAATTTTGATAAATTTTTTTAAAAAGATGACACATTGGTAAAAATACTCACTCTTAAGATAGGTTTAATATTTCTCTTCGTTTAATAACACTTGTAATGAAAGTAACTTTTTGTAGTTAGATATTGTCATAAAAATCTGTAAAAAACAAAAATAATTTTACACAGGTTTCTAGTTGATATGGTTTTTTACCTAATAATTATGATTTTATATATGGAGAAAAAGAGAGTGAAATACCAATTTTACAAGTCTTATCATATAATATCCCCTCTGCATTTATTTCTTCTACAAAAGGCCATCCATTTCTCTCCTCCTCTTCAGTGCATCATATACTTGATCTTTCTCAAGTGTTTCAGCAATCCTTTTGAGTATTTTCCCATTGAGAAATCTGTTCTCTCACTTGTTGAAAAATGAGAGAAATCTTGCACATTCAAGCTGGTCAATGTGGGAACCAAATTGGAGGAAAGTTTTGGGAGGTTATGTGTGACGAACATGGGATAGATGCCACTGGAAATTATGTTGGAAAGTCTCATCTTCAACTTGAAAGGGTGAACGTGTACTACAATGAAGCGAGTGGGGGACGCTATGTCCCTCGAGCGGTGCTCATGGACCTTGAGCCAGGAACCATGGACAGCTTGCGTTCTGGTCCTTTTGGAAAGATCTTTAGGCCTGATAACTTCGTGTTTGGTCAGAACGGTGCTGGTAACAACTGGGCTAAAGGCCATTACACAGAGGGAGCAGAGCTTATTGATTCTGTTCTTGATGTTGTTCGCAAAGAAGCTGAGAATTGCGATTGCTTGCAAGGTATGTGTTTATCTGTTGTTGATATATATTGCTTCAATAATTAAACTGAAATTGTTTGACTTTGATGATGATGACAGGGTTCCAAGTGTGTCATTCGCTGGGAGGAGGAACGGGATCAGGAATGGGGACGTTGCTGATATCGAAGATCAGAGAAGAGTACCCTGATCGGATGATGTTGACATTCTCTGTGTTCCCATCTCCAAAGGTTTCAGACACGGTGGTTGAACCCTACAACGCCACACTCTCCGTTCATCAATTGGTTGAGAATGCCGACGAGTGTATGGTCCTTGATAATGAGGCACTCTATGATATCTGCTTCCGCACCCTCAAGCTCACTAACCCTAGCTGTAAGTGTATTCATATTGATTCACTTATTTGTTTATTTATTAATTAAACACGCGTGATATGAATCGGTGCAGTTGGCGATCTGAACCATTTGATCTCAACAACGATGAGCGGAGTGACATGCTGCCTCCGGTTCCCAGGTCAACTCAACTCCGATCTGCGAAAACTGGCGGTGAACCTCATCCCGTTCCCGCGGCTCCACTTCTTCATGGTTGGTTTCGCGCCTTTGACGTCGCGAGGGTCGCAGCAGTACAGAGCACTCACCATACCGGAGTTGACTCAGCAAATGTGGGACGCAAGAAACATGATGTGTGCCGCAGATCCCAGACATGGAAGGTACCTAACGGCGTCCGCCATGTTCCGCGGCAAGATGAGCACTAAAGAAGTGGATGAACAAATGATCAATGTGCAGAACAAGAACTCCTCCTACTTTGTCGAGTGGATACCAAACAATGTCAAGTCCAGTGTGTGTGACATCCCTCCTACTGGTTTGTCAATGTCCTCAACGTTCATGGGGAATTCCACTTCCATTCAAGAGATGTTTAGGCGCGTCTCGGAGCAGTTTACGGTCATGTTCAAGAGGAAGGCTTTCTTGCATTGGTACACTGGTGAGGGCATGGATGAGATGGAGTTCACCGAGGCTGAGAGCAATATGAATGATTTGGTTGCTGAGTATCAGCAGTATCAAGATGCAGCAGCTATGGATGATGAGGAAGAGGAGTTTGATGAAGATGAAGGACTAGCTGCATGAGAAGAATGAGGTCATGAAGGCTCATTAATTTGTCATGGTAATTTATAGTATACTCTCTATATGGTTATGCTTATGGTTATGGCATGGTGAAAATTAGGAGGAAGTGGTGGTGGTGTTATGTGTATTTATTATATCGCTGCTGGGGTTGGCATTCATAAAGTTGAAAGGTACATATGATTTGGACCATGTATTTGTTATAAATGTGAGTGGTTTCCTAGTTTATGTGAATTTCCTTCCCAGGAAGGGTTCAAGTTCAACTCGATGTGGCTTTTTCAGTTTGGTATTTATGCAGATTTCTTGAATTTGCTGTGGGTTTTGTTTGCTTTATAAATTGGTAATGAACACTTGCCTTTTTCCCTCTCCATCTTGCATCTATTTTTTCCACTTTAATTTTTTTTTTTCGTCTTTTTTTCCCCTTACTCGACGTTAATACCCAATAATAGATATAAGCGAAAATTTAAATCTAAATTTTGATCTTTATTGTTGTTACGGTGGGTAACCGGAGATTAATGGGCTGGATGGCGTTGGTTGGCCCAAACGTATGAAGGAGGTGGCTTTCGAGTGAATCCGTTACTCGGTGTTCCTCCGTCCGACTTGTTCGTGTGAATGAATGGGGGTGGTACCTGCAAAGACACTCCGATGCCTAAGTTAGCAAGAGTGTGAGCAGGTTAGAGAGTATTGGAACTTAGAGATACCTGAATGGTGTCAGTGTATTTATAGTGGTGAACCAATAACCACCGCTGAAGTAGTGCCACCTTTTTAGGTGGATAACCGTTCCCATATCTTAGGGAGGTTAAGATATGGCTCTATGAAGTGATTAGAGAGTTTCTAGGGGCAGTTACTCATTCGAATGAGTGTTATCTGCCAGCTAACCCTCGTATCCGACTTCTTTGGAGCAGGTCGTGTTCAGTACCGACTTCTTGGGATGAAGGCTGATACTGGGTGAGGGCCAACCCTTTGAGTTGGGCTTCTTTGCTTGGATCCTGGGCCTTTATTATTGGGTCAGGGTATGAACAGTGCCCCTACTCGAGCCCAATTTCTTTTTAAGATTTGGGTTCGAGTATTCTACTCGGGGTCGTAGCCGATTTGTAAGAGGACCGACGTGATGGTTTGAAACCGACGTGACCTTTCGTGACCTTTTGGTTCTGACAGTTACGTCTAATCAAGCATCGTGTCCGTTAGGGGTGTGCGTAGGGATTCAATAGCCTTGGTAACGGTGCATCTTCATTAATGACTGCCCCTATTTTACCATTATGCCCCTAACGTTCTTATAAATACTTTCCCTCTCTTTCATTGTTTCGTTTCTGCGATCTTTCAAATTTCCCTTGCATTCGTTCGTACTGCATTCTTGTGCTTTCGAAGGCTTTTGCTTCCAACCCTTATTTCCAGATAAAGGTTAGTTCTTTAATATGCATTTGTAGATAAATTTGATTTGCAGACTTTAGTTTCGCATCTCCCTCCCTTTAGAGACCGTGTTGGTGATTTTTCTTTTCCCCTTGTAGGTTTTGTCACCCCTTTTTTAGAAAAAGAAATGGCTTCTGTAGATGCTCTCTCTCACTGGGTTGATGTCACAGTCCTAGGGGAGGAACCCTCAGTCGATTCTGAGTTTATCACCCATCTTCGTACTCGCCACAGAATTTGTTCTTCTGAGGAGGACGAGCCGAAGTATGAGTTAGTGGCCCCGGGTCCAGAAGACCGGATTTGCTTTGGGAGGGTTAATGAGGCGGCCTCCTATTTTTTCTTTATGTATGAGTGTATGATCACTCGTTTGGGTGTTTTTCTTCCTTTTTCAGACTTTGAGATGTCTGTTTTACGTCATTGCCGAGTCGCTCCTACCCAGCTTCACCCCAACTCTTGGGGTTTTTTGAAAATTTATCAATTCATCAGCCAGGCTTTAGAGTTCCCGACTTCTTTAAAGATTTTTTTCCATCTTTTTCATATGACAAAACCCTTTAGTGGGCTAAACAATAAACAACAGTGGGTATCGTTTCGAGCCATACAAGGTAGGAGAATTTTCACCCTTTTTGACGAATCCTTCCACGACTTCAAAAACTATTTTTTCAAAGTGCAAGCTGTAGAGGGTCACCACCCCTTTTTCCTGGATGATAACTCTTCCCCCCACTTTCCTTTATACTGGTTGGAGGCCTCCCCTTGTGAAAAATATGGTCTTGACGACCTGGATGATGTGGAGGCAGCCATTGTGGGGTTCCTCCGAGAAGCTTGGGGGAGGTCTCCATACTTGGACACGAAAAAGTTTCTCCAGGGGTCTCCGAGTTTTATCCAGGCGCAAATAGGTAGCTTTCATTTGGTTTTCCGACTTGTCTGATTAATTCTTCCGACTTGTCTAATCTATCAATTGTTGCTTTTTTCAGAGATGGCAAAAACAAATGCCCAGGAGTCTTACCAAAGAGTTCAGGAGGCCAAGGCGAGGTCTCGTGCCAGGTCTGGTGGTGCTAGGGCGGTTGCCTCTCCTCCTCCTCCTCCTCGGAACGTCGGGACTCCCTCCCAACCTATTGTGATTTCCTCTTCTGCTTCCTCTCTGCCACCCCCCTCCGTCCGACCTACTCCTGAACCAGAGAAGAGGAAGCGTAAGACCTTAGAGTCTGGCGCTTCTGGTGAGGCGGACGCTCTTGCGTTCGTCCGAAAGAACATTTATCCCATGCTCGTATGAGCATGGATGATGTTTCTGTTCGGCACTACCTCACTGCTGTGGTTGAGGAGAGTCTCAAGACGGCGGGAGTTTGTGGCAAACTCTTAGATATATTTGAGAAGACTCCTCTCAGCTCTTTAGGGATGACCTCGAGGGTCGAGGAGCTGGAAGGCAGGCTTCGCATATATCAGGAGCACGAGAGGGAGTTGGAGGGGAAAGTCGCCAAGCTGAAGGAGGAGAGGGATAGCCTCCGGGAGAAGGAGAAGAAGTTGCAAGCCCAATGCAACATGGAGGTGGATTTGAGGAAGGCAGCGCAAGCCAGCTACAACAGTTTATTTGATGATCTTGTGTCTGTAAAGAATGACTTGCTGAATGCCCGGAAGGCCTATACCGAGTTGGAGGATTCTATTGCGGATGGTGCTAATGAGGCTTGGAGGGTTTTTAAGGAGCAGGTCGGAGTCATTGTTCCTGACTTGGACCTTTCTCCTTTAGACCCTGATAAGATTGTTATTGATGGTGCCATCGTGGATCCTCCTGTCCCCGTGGTGGAGTCCGAGTCCGATTTGAAGACTCGGGGGCAGAGGATCATAGAGTCCCCTTCTCGCTCTAAGGACGCTCCGAGCTCTTCTACCGCTCCTCCGGCTTTCTCTCCAACTCCTGGTCCTGGTGGTGGTGATCCTTCTACTCCTCTTGCAAAGAAGTAATTTGTTGGCTATTGGGGGTCCGGCCTGTGGCCCCCCTTTTTTAAACTCTTTATATTTATTTGTTGATGTTTGAACAATTTTTGGCCTTTTAAGGCCGTAAACAAAATAGTTTTATCATACCCTTTTTGATAAGGGTTTAATTTTAACGATTAAATAAATACCCTTTTTTTTTTGGATAAGGGTTTTGAGTTACCTTGTGCGCGCATGCTTTTCTATTCGTAGTTCTTTTTGACTTTTGATCTTTTCTGGAAAAAACCTTTTCTTTGGGCTTGTCTGCTTTTCTGAATCTTTTTAATCTTCAGGGCAGCCTTATAATCTTTTCTTAGTTTTTTCCTATCTTTTTTTGTTATTCCTAGTACTCAATTTCGTTTCATTGAGCTTTTCGTGACTTAGGCTACTTTTGCAATTCATTTTAGTTTTACTCGGTTTCGCATTCCGACTTATGAGTCGGACTGCTCCCGAGTTTATCATGATCGACTTCCATAGCCTCTTTACGCCGACTTATACCTCGTCGTTTTATCCTGACGACCATCTAGGTCGGTTCATGGGATTTTCACGTTTTGTCGAGCTTAAATCGGCGCGTTTCGTAGAAAGAGAATAAAAAAAGGGAATTTTAAAAGAGATATTAAAATGAAAGAGATCTTTATTAATTGAGGAGGTACCTTATTGCTACTAAGGGCTTTTGACAATCTATTTTCCCTTAGCCCCTACTGTGATGCCTCGTTAAAAACCCTTCTCAGAAAAAACCCTTTGATTTTGGGAAAAAATCATGAAGTTAGGAAAAGAGTACATCAGGGAGTAGGGTTCGCTTTTTAGTTGTAGTACCTTTTCATATTACAAGCATGCCATGATCTTGGTAACTCGTTGCCGTCAAAGTCGGTTACCCTATAATAGCCTTTTCCTAAGACCTCGTTGATCTTGTATGGTCCTTTCCAGTTAGCAGCGAGCTTTCCTTCCCCAGATTTGTTGACTCCAATGTCGTTTCTGATTAGGACCAAGTCATCTGGGGTGAAACTCCTTCGAATGACTTTTTTGTTGTATCTTGCGGTCATCCTTTGCTTCAACACTGCTTCTCATATCTGGGCTTCTTCTCGGACTTCGGAGAGCAAGTCGAGCTCCTCTTTGTGCCCCTGTATATTCCCGATCTCGTCGTGGAAGATTACTCTTGGGCTTTGCTCATTGACCTCTATTGGGATCATGACTTCTACGCCATAAACTAGTCGGAAAGGTGTTTCTCCAGTGGCGGATTGGGGGGTTGTTCTGTAAGCCCATAGTACTTGTGGGAGCTCTTCAGCCCAAGCTCCTTTCGCATCTTGTAATCTTTTCTTCAACCCTGCCAGTATGACTTTGTTGGCTGCTTCGGCTTGCCCATTGGCTTGTGGGTGTTCCACCGAGGTGAACTGGTGTTTGATGTTCATACCGGCTACTAGGCTTCTAAAGGTGGAGTCAGTGAACTGGGTTCCATTGTCTGTGGTAATGGAATAAGGTATCCCATACCTTGTGATGATATTTTTGTAAAGGAACCTCCGACTTCTTTGTGCAGTGATAGTGGCCAGTGGTTCTGCTTCTATCCACTTTGTGAAATAATCTATTCCCACTATTAGGTACCTGACTTGTCCTGGCGCCTGAGGGAAAGGACCTAACAAATCCATTCCCCATTTTGCAAAGGGCCACGGAGAAGTGATGCTAATGAGCTCCTCTGGAGGAGCCACGTGGAAATTTGCGTGCATTTGACATGGTTGGCACTTTTTCACAAACTCTGTGGCATCTTTCTGCAAGGTCGGCCAATAGAATCCAGCTCGGATTACTTTCCTAGCTAATGACCTTGCTCCGAGATGGTTTTCGCAGATTCCACTATGTAGTTCCTCTAATACCTCGGTGGTTCTGGAGGTCGGTACACATTTTAATAATGGCGTTGATATCCCTCTTCTGTAGAGGATATTTCTTGCCAAGGTGTAGTATTGTGCTTCCCTTCGAATTTTCTTGGCCTCCTTTTCCTCCTTGGGGAGGATGTCGAATTTCAGGTATTCGACTAAGGGGTTCATCCATCCGAGGTTTAATCCGACCACTTCGAAGACTTCTTGTTTGTCTTCTATTTTTACCACTGAAGGGTCCTGGAGAGTCTCTTGAATCAGGCTTCTATTATTTCCTCCTGGCTTGGTACTTGCTAACTTGGATAGGGCATCTGCTCTGCTGTTTAGATCCCGAGTTATGTGTTTCACCTCGGTTTCTGCAAAGCGCCCAAGGTGCTCCAAAGTTTTTTCCAAGTACCTCTTCATGTTTGGGTCCTTTGCCTGATATTTTCCACTTATTTGGGAGGTCACCACTTGGGAGTCGCTGTATATCATCACCTTTGTAGCACCGACTTCTTCTGCCAGCTTCAGTCCTGCGATCAAGGCTTCATACTCTGCCTGATTATTTGAAGCTGGGAATTCGAACTTAAGGGAAACCTCTATCTGGGTTCCCCTTTCATCTACCAATATTATGCCTGCACCACTTCCTGTTTTGTTGGAGGATCCATCTGCATAGAGTTCCCATGTAGTTGGTTTATCCTCTTGATCTCCTGCGTATTCTGCAATGAAGTCGGTGAGGTACTGGGCTTTAATCGCCGTCCGAGTTTCATACTTCAAGTCGAACTCGGAGAGCTCTATTGCCCATTGAACCATTCTTCCTGCAACATCCGTCTTTTGGAGGATTTGCTTCATGGGTTGGTTCGTGCGGACTCTTATTGTGTGAGCTTGAAAGTAAGGCCGTAATCTTCGTGAGGCTACCACTAAGGAGTAGGCAAATTTCTCTAGTTTGTGGTATCTTAGCTCAGGGCCCTGTAGAACTTTACTGATGAAATAGATTGGGTGTTGACCGTCCTCGTCTTCTCTTATCAAGGCTGCTGAGACAGCCTTGTCTGCCACGGATAGGTATAGGACGAGGTCTTTTCCGGCTACAGGTCGGGTCAAAATAGGAGGTTGGCTCAAAAACTTTTTGAACTCCTTGAACGCCTCCTCGCATTCGGGAGTCCATTCAAACTGGCGTCCCTTTCTCAATAGGGAGAACAGTGGAAAGGATCTTAGTGCTGATCCTCCCAAAAACCTGGAGAGAGCTGCAAGTCGGCCGTTAAGTTGTTGGACTTCTCTTAAACAAGTCGGACTTCTCATTTCCAGGATAGCTCTACACTTATCGGGATTGGCTTCAATCCCCCTTTGCGTTAGCATGAATCCCAGAAATTTTCCTGCCCCCACCGCGAAGGCGCACTTTGCAGGATTTAGTCTCATCCCGTGCGACCTTATGGTGTCAAAGACTTGTGAAAGGTCAGGCAAGAGGTCGACTTCTTTCTTGGTCTTTACCAGCCTATCGTCGACCTACACTTCCATTAAGCTCCCTAGGTGAGAGGCAAACACCTTATTCATCAACCTCTGGTAGGTGGCTCCTGCATTTTTTAATCCGAATGGCATGACCACGTAGCAAAAGTTGGCTCTGGGTGTGATGAATGATGTCTTCTCTTGTTCTGGCTCGTACATCGGGATTTGGTTATACCCCGAGTAGGCGTCCATGAACGACAAGTATTGATACCCCGAGCTAGAGTCTACTAGGGCATCGATGTTTGGTAGTGGATAAGGGTCCTTGGGACATGCCTTATTTAAGTCGGTATAGTCGACGCACATCCTCCATTTGCCATTTTGTTTTTTGACTAGCACTACATTGGCTAGCCATGTTGGGTATTTGACTTCTCTGATGAAGCCAGCTTCCAGGAGCGCCTGTACTTGCTCTTCCACTACTAGGGCTCGCTCTGGGCCGAGCTTGTGTCTTCTTTGTTGCACAGGTCGGGACCCCGAGTAGACCGAGAGTTTGTGGGACATGAGCTCGGGATCTATCCCAGGCATGTCGGAGGCCTTCCAGGCGAAGAGATCGGAATTATCTCTTAGGAGCTTAGTCAACCCTTGTCTTAGGGTTTCCCCTAGGTTGGCTCCTATGTGGGTGGTTTTTCCTTCCTCTTCGCCGACCTGAATCTCCTCGGTTTTTCCCCCGGGCTGTGGTCGCAACTCTTCTTTAATCCTTGCTCCACCGAGCTCTATTGTGTGGATTTCTTTGTTCTTTCCTCTCAGGTTTAGGCTTTCATTGTAGCATTTCCTTGCCAACTTCTGATCTCCCCTCACCGTTGCTATCCCCGCTGAGGTCGGGAATTTCATGCAGAGGTGGGGCGTCGATACCACCGCTCCGAGTCGATTAAGGGTAGCTCTGCCAATCAAAGCATTATAGGCTGACCCCACGTCGATGACTATGAAGTCTACGCTCAGAGTCTTTGATTTTTCCCCTTTTCCAAAGGTGGTGTGGAGGGGCAAAAATCCTAGTGGCTTTATTGGCGTGTCGCCTAATCCGTACAAGGTGTCGGGGTAGGCTCTTAAATCTTTCTCATCCAATCCCAGTTTGTCGAAAGCGGGCTTAAAGAGGATGTCCGCTGAACTTCCTTGGTCTACTAGTGTTTTGTGGAGATGGGCATTTGCCAGGATCATGGTAATTACCACTGGGTCATCGTGCCCCGGGATTATTCCTTGCCCATCCTCCTTTGTGAATGAAATGGTAGGGAGGTCGGATGACTCCTCTCTGACCTGGTAAACTCTCTTGAGATGTCTTTTACGAGAAGATTTTGTGAGTCCCCCTCCCGCAAACCCTCCTGAGATCATATGGATATGTCTCTCCAGAGTTTGTGGTGGTGGGTCTCTTTTATCCATATCATCTCGCTTTCTTTTTCCATGAATGTCCGACCTTTCTATGAGATATCTGTCAAGCCGACCTTCTCTGGCCAGCTTTTCTATCACATTTTTAAGGTCGTAACAGTCGTTTGTGGAGTGCCCATATATCTTATGGTACTCACAGTAATCACCGCGGCTCCCCCCTCTTTTATTTTTAATGGGCCTGGGGGGAGGCAGCCTTTCAGTATTGCAAATTTCTCTGTATACATCCACTACAGGAACTTTTAGAGGAGTATAAGAGTGATATTTTCTTGGCCTATCGAGGCCGAGTTCTTCCTTCTTCTTGGCTTCCCTCTTCCTCTCTTTTGTCGAGGGAGGATGACCAGGTCGCCCACTCAGGTCTCTTAGCTTAGCATTTTCTTCCATATTGATGTACTTTTCAGCTCTTTCCTGTACATCACTTAAAGAGGCGGGGTGTCTTTTTGATATGGACTGTGAGAAGGGACCTTCTCTAAGACCATTGACTAGCCCCATGATGACTGCCTCGGTGGGCAGGTCTTGAATCTCCAAACATGCTTTGTTGAACCTTTCCATATAGGCTCGTAAGGACTCCCCGACCTCCTGTTTTATTCCTAGGAGACTCGGTGCGTGTTTTACTTTGTCTTTCTGGATGGAGAACCTCATCAAGAACTTCCTTGAGAGGTCTTCAAAACTGGTAATCGACCTCGGAGGGAGGCTGTCGAACCACTTCATCGCTGCTTTTGACAAGGTTGTCGGAAAAGCTTTGCATCACGTAGCATCAGAAGCGTCAGCCAGATACATCCGACTTTTAAAGTTGCTCAGATGATGCTTTGGATCAGTGGTTCCGTCGTAGAGGTCCATATCGGGGCTTCTAAAGTTTCTCGGAACTTTTGCCCTCATTATGTCCTCACTAAAAGGATCTTCCTCCCCTAAGGGCGAATCTTCTCTACCGTCGTGGGAGTTCTGACCTTTGAGGGAGGATTCTAACTTTAAGAGTTTTCTTTCTAACTCTTTTCGTCGCTCCATCTCCTCTTTTAGGTTCTTTTCTGTTTTCTTTTGTCGCTCCCGTTCCTGTTCTAGCTGCTCGAGGCGACTGTGGACTAATCCCATGAGCTCAATTGCGTGGGATGGTCCTTCTTTTTCTGATTCGCGCCCCTCCGAAGAATTTACCTTCGGGTTTTTGATTCCGGAGGTGCCTTCCCTGTGTTGATCATTGGCTTCCTGGTGAAGGGTCTGGTCTGCCTCATTGTTTCCAGTGTTCAGATTCTCTTGTTCAGAATCTGTCTCCACATGACCCTCTTCAGGGGATCTATCCGCCATCATTGGTTGATCTCTCGGGTCCCCGGCAACGGCGCCAATGTTACGATGGGTAACCGGAGATTAATGGGCTGGATGGCGTTGGTTGGCCCAAACGTATGAAGGAGGTGGCTTTTGAGTGAATCCGTTACTCGGTGTTCCTCCGTCCGACTTGTTCGTGTGAATGAATGGGGGGTGGTACCTGCAAAGACACTCCGATGCCTAAGTTAGCAAGAGTGTGAGCAGGTTAGAGAGTATTGGAACTTAGAGATACCTGAATGGTGTAAGTGTATTTATAGTGGTGAACCAATAACCACCGTTGAAGTAGTGCCACCTTTTTAGGTGGATAACCGTTCCCATATCTTAGGGAGGTTAAGATATGGCTCTATGAAGTGGTTAGAGAGTTTCTAGGGGCAGTTACTCATTCGAATGAGTGTTATCTGCCAGCTAACCCTCGTATCCGACTTCTTTGGAGCAGGTCGTGTTCAGTACCGACTTCTTGGGATGAAGGCTGATACTGGGTGAGGGCCAACCCTTTGGGTTGAGCTTCTTTGCTTGGATCCTGGGCCTTTATTATTGGGGCAGGGTATGAACAATTGTTATTTTATAAATATTATTTTAATAATATAGTTATAAACTATAGTTAGTCGAAAAAATATTATTCTTTCTCTTCCTTTTAAATAAATAAAAAAGGATTATTACTATGATTTGTTTAATTAGTAACTCAAAATAATTTATGATAGAGTAGCATTTAAAATTATTAGACATTTAATTAAATTTTCAATTTCTTATATATTGAAACATTTAATTGATTACGTTTAATGGTACTCACATAGTAGTGAATTGAAAACATATATCAAAAAACAAGAATTTAAAATAATATGGGTTCTTAGCTCAGTGGTAGAGCATTTGACTGCAGATCAAGAGGTCACCGGTTCGAACCCGGTAGGGCCCTTTTAAATTGCTCACTTTCCGGTTCGAACCCGGTAGGGCCCTTTTAAATTGCTCACTTTCCTTCTACATTTTACGTGGCCCCTATTTTCATTCTCCAGTTAACAGGTGCTACCATAAATAGAAAAGAACTAATGCCTTCAGCACAAGTGTTCCTTCAAAATCAGCCTAATAGATATTGTATCGCTATCATGACGATCCTTTATTCACATTTAATAATGCACGTTCAATAAAATAAGGAAGAAGCAAAGTATGAGATTCTCTAAGATAAGAAAGGTGCTATCATAGAGTTTATAAAGTAGAAACAAAGACAGTACTAATTTCTGATTAAATGTAACCGAATAAAGATTCAAAGAATATCTATATGCATATATTAGATACAAAAAGAGAGCCTATTTCATGTTGACACGATAGCCATGACCAATTGTTCTGTACATTAAATTACAAAAAAGCATATCAAATAGCATTTGCCAGTTACCCAACAAATGCCGACATAACTCACAGAGTTACTTCTAACCATGACTCTTTATAAACACCAAAATAACCCTAAAATGCAAATAGACACTATAATTCTGTGGTGACCCTTAAGCCTGTCTGTGCAAAAGAATGACGAACCAGTCATGTCATGTTGCCCAAACATTGAGAAACCAGCATGTGTACTATATGTAAGGAACCTATCATCAGTCACAGGGAAAACAACGGTTTTTAAGGGAACATTGTAAACTAGTTTGTGTTCTTTTTGGTTTCAATTGAAGAGGCCTCTTTAAGGGCTACTCGAGCCTCCGCTTCCCTGCCCAGCGCAAAGAGACAAGCAGCTTGTAGATAGGATGCTATGTGCCAAACAGGAGATATTGATTGTGCCTGTGATGCATCTTTAAGCGCCTCCTCCGGCATGCTGCTAATGAGATAGCACAGACTACGTCGTGCATAGACCGTTGGGGAAACCATGGTTCCAACATCAATGAACTGCATTACAGAACCAAACCATCAGCTTCTAATCTTAATTGCTCCAATGTGTATACATAGAGAGAATATTTAAAATATCCATACATCAATATATAAAATACATATTCTTCAGTGTAATAAACTTCAGAACCAAGCAACTTACTAACCTGTGTATAGCTATCAATTGCGGTTCTAAAATCCTTTTGCCGAAAAGCAGCATCACCCTTCTTCTTTGAGTTCAATGTTTCCTGCATCTGGTTGGTCCACATTTGAAACGAAAGCTAGTTGATAGAAAAACAAAATTAAGTTAGTGATGGAGAAAGTTGGAAAGTGGGCAACTCAGTCAATCAATCTAGCATCAAAAGTTAGATCAAGCACAATACATACGTGAAAAGCATAATGAAAACCAATACATTTCAAAGACCAGAAATGACGAGAATTGAATATCAAAAGACCAAAAGCTATACCTCAGTTGCTGCACCCTCGTCATCTTTATACCCAAGTTTCTCCAACACCTCATGTATGGCAGTCAGATCCATTCGCTGACATGCTTCACCAAGTGGAGTAAGGGGAAAGGCAGCAGCACCATCTGGTATGCCCATCAGCGCAAGAGAAGAAACCTAAAAAAATAAAAAAAAATCCAGGGCCAATTTCAGCTTACTAGAATAGGATCTCAGTTCTAAGTGCTGGAAAGGGGAAAAAAAGGCTTCTAAGACAATTGTCAACTTACCTCGGAATCTTTCTGTAGAGGTATTAAAGCAGCAACCAATGACTTTGGATTAGGTCGCTCTCGCGGTTCAGCTTGTAAACATCGAGAGGCTAGACGCACTAATTCCGTCCCCTCATCAGTTGAAAATTGTCCCACTAGACAAGAGTCTGTTAGTGTCGTAACATTCCGGTCCCTAATCAGATCAAGAGCCTGCAAAATTTAAAAAAAATTTGATGAACAAAAAATATCATAATCTATACTCACTGCTTCAGACTTTTGCAACATAAGAAACTTACATGGCTTGGAGGAATATGTTTTCCACTAAGAAGGTCAAGTAAAAGGGTCCCAAAGCTATAAGTTACACTCTCTGGAGTAACTCTACCTGTATAATCAAGGAAGCAGAAGGCAGACACAAAGTGAATACAATGACTGACAATGAATACTCTCTATTATATACATCGGTCATACTAAGCTAGATGATAAAACCGATAGGGTCATGACTATTAGTACCACCCAACAAGGTCACAGACATGATCAACATCCTGAAAAGTAGCATATTTTGTCAAAGAAAGTACCTGTCCTCAGATACTCAGGCGGCGTAAATGCCAAATTCGTACTATAACTTTTCCCATCTCGACTGTTTTTCATCAGACCAAAGCATGAAAGTTTAGGATTGTATTCCTGAAAAAGGGAAAAAAAAAAGGAACGTCAACAGAATTCATACTATTCTGGCTCGGAGAAAAGGGTTTTGGTCAGTTCCTTCCATCTTCCAGTTGTATACTTTATATATACTCTATATTGTATAAAAATAAAGCTTTAAATAGGATTACATTAATATGTGCATCTTTTAAGCACCATCCCCAACATCCCCTTAGCAATACCAATTGCAACACAAACAAAGGAAAATAAACTTACATCATCAAAAAGAACTCTGTAAGCATTTAGGTCATGATATAGTGCACGTCCCCTGCTGGTACAGTACTCCAAAGCTTGGGCAAGGTGAAAGGCAACTCTCAGTCGCATTGCCCATTTCATCGGCTGAGTTTCCCCTACATACATGCACAAACAATTGTCAAAAGAAAACTAGTTGCTTTTAGGTCACTACTTGGATGAGAATTGCATTTAGAATATAACCTAGGGCATGCTAAAGCTAATCCAGGCAAAAGTGAGTTGGTTGCTAGACAGTTACGTACAATGAAACAAGTGCTTTGCCAAAGTCTCATTGGGCATAAATTCTGCGACAAGCAACCTTTCATCACCGTCACAGCAACATCCAAGGAGATTTACCAATCTATGGTTCCTTAGCTGACCTACAGCTCTGGCCTCCCCCTGAAGGATATAAAGAAGGTTCTTTAGCAAACAAATAATTGAAAGCGCATTTCAGAAGGGGGAAAAACACATCATTCACCATGTGAAAAATATAAGTTTCGAACGCAAAATCTCTGGACAGGTTAATTTTGTTATTTTGATAGATCTTGTCTGTCACACAGGTCACATATAAAGTGTCTATGACAAATGAAAAATCACATGCATGCAAAAAAAAAAGTTTCATGGATGATAATTGTGGCACTGATTCATGTCTTATATTTATTTATCCAAGATAAAGAAACATTCCTAAGCAAAGACAACAAAAGCCTGTGTAGAAAGCAAACTAACAATTACCACCATTCTGCTGAAACCAGAAAGAGAAAATGTAACTTCGTTAAAATGCAAAAGGGTATCACTTATAACAATAACTTATTAAAAATCACACTTATTAAAAATCACATAGTGTAAGCACATAAAAGGACAGATTACCATAAATTGCTGTGCATCTGGCCAGGCTAATTTGTTGAACCGTTTGACAGCTATTCGCATTTGGTTTTCAAGTTTCCCTTTATAGACCACATTTGGTGCCTTTTCTCCATGCTCAGAAACTATATTTTCTACTGCAAATCCGGATGTAGCCTTCCTGAGCTGATCAATTGTGTACTCTCGAAACTGCGGCAAGTCACTGCCCTCAATTCTATCTTCATTTTCTGAGCAGGAAATACAAACTCAGAAATTACAATCACTCCTAAGAATAGCAAGAACGTTAAAAAGCAGAGACAAATGTAGATCACTTACGAACAATTTGTGCCTCTGGAACTTGATCATCTCGGGCGCCCCAGCAGCATGCTTTCGATATTTCACAGCCCATCCCAACCCTACAGCTCTTTAGCAAACATAATTAGCATCGACGAAGTCGAAGTTATCCTAAAATCCCCCATAACTCCATGAATTACAAATAAAAAGTAAAAACAGGTTTGCAGGGATTCAGTTACCAAAAGTATAATTTTTCAATACCCAATGAACCTTCACACCAATAAAACAAAATCCAATCAAAGTTAGGTTCCTGAAGATTCTCAGCAAGGCTTCACAAAATTGAACGCCCCTTGGAAGCTTGTTTCAGCTTGGTGGGAGCAAAACCATAGCAACCACGGAATAAAGCAATTACCGGAAATAAGAACTAATAATCAGCATTAACAGAACAACAAGACCAAACCTTTATTCAATTTTCTTTAATTTCAGTATTGAATCTGTGCAAGTGCTGGGTCAAACAACTTCAACGGTGCTTGCTGAATTGGTAAAACCAAGCAATCAAATCAGCTCCAAAACATTCATTCGCCCTCAAAAATTCAAGAATGCATCAAAATCAACAAGCAGAACCAACTCAACTGCAAAATCAACTAATCCAGGATCAGAAATAAAAGGAACAAGGGGAAGAGGAAGTGAATTGAGAAGGGAATAGGGAAGAAAGGGGAAGAGAAGGCATTGAAGAAGACCTGAAGAAGCGCAGGGAATGGTCGTCGTCGTCCTCGTAAACAGTCAAAACTCAAAAGGCACACCACACGGTTTGGAAAGTGAAAGGACTTTGGTTTCTTGTTCTGATTTTTCTTCCTTCCTTGCCTTATTATGTTCGATTTATACGCTATTATTTTAATATTAAATTAATCATATGTTAAGATGTAATAATAATAATAATAGAGTAACAAGATGAAAAATTAAATGAAAGTCGCATATGGGAAAACGGAAGTTACAAAATTGAGGGCTGGTTCAATTTCAATGGTCATCGCCTTCTAGTGCTTCCATGCCGAACCAGAAAATTTAAGCCTTTTAAAAATTATTAAAAATAATAATAAAGATGACATCTTACCAGGACACAATCTGTGTAATGTAATAATCTTCCAAGGTTGTATTAAAAATTTTAATTTAATCTGATTAAATAATCTGTGTTTTCATTTTTGCATTAATTATAGATTTGTAGTAATCAAATGAAATTTAATTGAAACACCAATGCCAAGGGTAATAATTAAAAGGGCTTTTTCTCACATGTGTCATAAGATTACCAAACCTCTATTTGAAAGCTGTAAAAATAATTTTTTTGAGCTATTGATTTATAAAAAATAATAATATTAATATTTAGTATAATTTTTAAAATTAAATTATAATTTTTTAAGAAGTTATTTAAAAGTTTATAGAGAAGTTTAAAAAAATAAATTCTCTCACAATACTATTATTTTTTATTACATTTCTATAAAATAAATACTTTTAGAACTAAAAATTCAAATACAAAATAACTTATTTATAAGCTATTTTTAATATAGTCATTATTGTTTAAGCTATTTTTTAAAAAAGAACTTAATTAAGCTCTTTACCCAAACTGAGCCTAATAATATAAGTTATTAATTTTTTTATCATAAATATAAAATAAATATGTTAAAAATTTAAATTTTTTAAATTTTTAATAAAAATTTTCTTAATTTAATATTACATGTGTCTTCGGAATACAAATTAGATAAACCCTAATTAAAAGCACACATGAAAATAAAGCACAATTTTATACATTTTTAAAAATATTTAGGTTAAAAAAATTTAACTATATTATATTCTAAAGATATAATTTATAAGAAGATAAAATAATTTTTTTTAAGAGAAAAACTTTTAAATGGTCCTTAATAATTATCCTAAAAGAGAACGAAGTCGTCAATAAAAAAATTTTTTTTTAGGTCCTTGATATTTACTCTCGTGAGACTGGTTAGCTTCTCTGTCCTCAGAGCCTTCAACTTTTCTTTCTTTCCCCCTTCTTACTTAATCATGGATTTGTGACTTTTGCTTCTTCAAGATTCTAAACAATTTGTACAAATTTCATAAAGTTTTTCCAGCATAAAATCTCAAACAATTATGTTCAAATGTGATGAGCAAAATAGTTATTTTAGTCTCCCAATACTCTTATAACCATGCTAATTTCTTCTTTCTTTAATCTGTGTTTGTTTTCATTTTTTGTTCATGATTCCTGCTTGCCTTGACTCACAAATTTTAATATAGTAATTATGATGAAATAGCAACATGATACAACTCACAATAAGACTTCTAATGTACTCATACTAGAAAGAAAAATCATACATATATACACTAGAAATAGAAGACAATCATGCATGCAATTGAAAGTAAAGGAAATAAATAAGAGGAAAAAGAACTTAACCACCTTTTGAATTACTCATCATCATTGTTATTGTTATTTTTCTCATTATTTTCTTCTCCAACACTAAACTTAGAATGGTTAATTGTACTCAAGCAACAAATAAAAATAGTGGTGATAAAATTATGATTAATCATGAATGTCTTCAAAAAATGATGTAAGTAATGCATACAGCAGGAAAAATTAAAGACAAAATAACAAAATAAAAGAAATAGATAATGTGATTGCATAAAAAAGTGGGTTGTGCATGCTACATTGCATGAAGAATACGTGACAACACCAAATTTGGTGTAACACTTCCATCTTGAAATTGTGCTAAGTACCTCAGTGAAGATTAAAATTCATATTGTTGTATGACAACACTAAACTTGTTCTATGCAATCATATACCAAATTATTTGAAAGTTAAACAAGTATAGCAAGAGATTCAGTTACCAATTGTTGAGTTACCTCCCAACAAGCGCTCTTCATTAGCTTGGTGGTTGATCCTTACTAAGTTGGGGATGTATCATAATGCTTTACTCGTCCCCTTTTACTGCAAACTTCCATTCAATGTCCTTACTGATGATCTTATCTCCTGGTGAGAAGTCACTTGTAGGAATTGTCTTATCCCTCCAATTTCTGGGCTTCTTTAGATTCTTCTCTGCCTCCTTTGGTGGTGGTTCACATTTAATACCAAACTTTGGCTCAATGTTAGGAGAGCTCTTGTTGGTTGCCAAAAATGGAGGCTTAGGTTGTAAATTCTTGTTAACTCCTTTGGTGCCTTCAACTTTTTGTACCACTTCTATTTCTTCTTTTACTTTCAAACATGGAAGTGGAGTTTCTGGAGATAGTTCATTAGGTGCTTCTTTTAAGTTTGGATCCATGCACTCAACCTTCATGCAATTATTCTTTCCACTTGAATGGTGTATAGTTTTGAAAACATGAAACACTAAGTGTTTCTCATGCACTCTCAACATTAATTCACCCTTCCCACATCAATTGAAGCTCTATTGGTAACTAAGAAGGGTCCCCAAGAATGATGGAGGCATTGTCATCTTTCTTCATATCAAGGATGACAAAATCAGCTGGAAGGAAGAACTTTTCTACTTTTACCAAGACATTATCCACCACTCCTTGTGCATGTTTCACGGATTTATCAGCCAATTGTAGAACTATTTTCGTGGATCTCATCTCATGAATTTGTAACTTCTTCATCATAGAGAGAGGCATTAGATTGATGCTTAACCCTAAATCACACAATGCTCTTTCAAAGATTGTGTGTCCAATGGTGCAGGAAATTTGGAAGCTCCATGGGTTCTTCTTCTTTCTTGGCAAATTCCTTTGAATTATGGCACTACACTCTTTAGTCATAACCATAGTTTGACCTCCCTTCAAGGATCTTTTCTTGGAATAACAATTCCTTCATAAACTTAGCATATATTGGCATTTATTCAAGTGCTTCTATGAATGGAATGTTGATGTGGAGTGTCTTGAATACTTGCAAAAATTTGGAGTATTACTTCTCCTTGATCTCCCCCTTGAGCCTCTGAGGGTATGGGATTCTTGGCTTGTATGCCTCCACTACTTCCTTCTTCATTGGAATTTCACTTAGTACAGAGGTCTCTTGATCTTGCTCTTGCACTTCTAACTCCGCCTTTGTAGCCTTAGTTTAATCTTTAGTCTTCTTGCTAAGCACTCTTCCACTCCTCAAACTTATGGCCTTGCATTCTTCTCTTAAATTGATCTCAGTATCACTTGAGAATGTGTTAGGGGATTTTACTAATTGTTAAGCAATTTGGCTTACTTGCACCTCCAAATTTCTAATTAAAGCCTCTTGATTCTGAAGGTTGGCTCTTGTTTCATCCACGAAATTTTTAGTTTGTTGCATGAAGTCAGAGGTCTGTTTCATAAAGGTATTTGTGTTTTGATAGAGTTGTAGAATTCACAGTGGGGGTGAGGATGCTACTGCCACAATTTTTAGAATTTGGGGTGATATATGAGCCTAGTGTTCTCTTGGCAGGTTGAGCGTTGTTACCACTAACATTGATGTTGTGATTATGATTAGGATCCTCAACCATATTATGTTCAGATTATTCTTCACTTTTCTCAACAATTCTCTTGTTCATGGCTTGTTTTCTTAGCCTACAAAGAGTTTGCTCGATTTCTGGATCGAAGAGGAGAGATTCCTTTTCTCTACTTTCTTGCATAAAAAAAAGGAAGATTGAAATTCCTTCCATCAAAGTGAAAGAAACTTCAAGTGAGGCAATAACACAAACAGTTAAGTGACTAAAGAAAAGAAAGAATTTTAAAAGCAAATGACTAGAACAAGAAAAAAAAGTGTCTAATCTAGGTAATCAATCAACTGGTAGTTTGTTAATCATAATTAATCACCGACAATGGCTCTAAAAACTTGATAGCATGAAGTTAGATTTCTATGCTTAACTCATTGGCAAGTGTACCGAGTCACATCAAGTAATACCACAGTGAGTGAGTTATCGTTCCCACGAGAATTAATGGATTAAGCAAGCAATGATCAATTGATTATTTTAGTTAGACGATTCAAATTTGCATGATGATTAAGAGTAAACTGAAACTTAAATGACTTGATAAAGAAGTAAATGAAAGCAATAAATGACTAGTATGTAAATGACAGGAATGTAAACGACTGAAACTTAAATTGCAAAAATGTAAATAGCTGGAATGTAAATGGCAAGAATTAAAAGCAATAATAAAGTGCAAAGAAAAGAATCAACATAAATACATCAATTAAAAGTAATTCTAAAGCAAGATAAGAAGATAATGATGGGAAGAATGTTGGGGTAGAGAGATGTTGAGTTCTTAGGATCAATATCTCTCATCTCCACTTCAATAATGTAATCATTGATCTCTTGGCAAATCATAAGTAATTGAATCCCAATTCCTTGGTAATTCAATTTCTCTTGACTTGATCAATTGCCAATTCCTTGATCAATTACTCATGAGAAGAGATGAAGCACATTTTCTGACTTAACACCACACCATTTTTCAAGATCTAGATAGGATTGATTCAATATCACATATCAAATCCAAATCCATAATCATGAGAATTGAGAGAAAGAGTTTTCAAGTTTGATTTCATGAATCTACTTTTACAAGTGATTATAAAATCCAATTTGGGTCTGAATTATCTTCCGATATATTTAGATCTTTGATAAAGAACGAATACTCTTTCTAAAGAAACAATTGAAATTAATTAAAGTTGAAGAATTAATCACATTAATCTATTAAAATTCAACAGAGCTCTCTTTTCTCAATGAAAAGAAGATTAGCTACTCATAACTCAATAATTACAAAATGGGTATAGAAAGTGAAGTGAGGAAAAAAAAAATGAGGATGAGCCCTGGTGCACGAAATCGTGATCGTTCATTCCTTGGTAACGGCGCCAAAAACTTGGTACGCACGTTCATAATCTTAGTTCTTTTTCACAACTTCGCACAACTAACTAGCAAGTGCACTGGGTCGTCCAAGTAATAAACCTTACGTGAGTAAGGGTCGATCCCATAGAGATTGTCGGCTTGAAGAAAGCTATGGTCACCTTGTAAATCTCAGTCAGGCGGATTCAATTGGTTATGGAGATTTGATAATTAAAATATAATTAAAATATAAAATAGGATAGAAATACTTATGTAATTCATTGGTGAGAATTTCAGATAAGCGTATGGAGATGCTTTTGTTCCTTCTAAACCTCTGCTTTCCTACTGCTTTCATCCAATCACTCATACTCCTTTCCATGGCAAGCTGTATATTAGGCATCACCGTTGTCAATGTCTACATCCCGTCCTCTCAGTGAAAATGATCCAAATGCACTGTCACTGCACAGCTAATCATCTGTCGGTTCTCGATCATGCTAAAATAGGATTCAGTAATCCTTTTGCATTTGTCACTACGCCCAGTACTCGCGAGTTTGAAGCTCGTCACAGCCATCCCTTTCCAGATCCTACTCGAAATACCATAGACAAGGTTTAGACTTTCCGGATCTCAAGAATGGCTGCCAATAATTCTAGCCTATACCACGAAGACTCTGATCGTAGATCAGGATGCTAAGAGATATGCATTCAAGCTTGCTTTCATGTAGAACGGAAGTGTTTGTCAGGCACGCGTTCATAAGTGAGAATGGTGATGAGCGTCACATAATCATCACATTCATCATGTTCTTGTGTGCGAATGAATATCTTAGAGAAGAAATAGGCTTAAGGTGAATAGAAAAACAATAGCACTTTGCATTAATTCATGAGGAACAGCAGAACTCCACACCTTAATCTATGGTGTGTAGAAACTCTACCATTGAAAATACATAAGAACAAGGTCCAGGCATGGCCGAATGGCCAGCCCCCTAAACATGATCTCAGAACATAAAATTAGTCAAAGACTAACCAGAGATGTAAATACAATAGTAAAAAGTCCTATTTATACTAAACTAGTTACTAGAGTTTACAGAAATAAGTAAATGATGCAGAAATCCACTTTCGGGCCCACTTGGTGTGTGCTTGGGCTGAGCGTTGAAGCTTTCACGTGTAGAGGTCTTCCTTGGAGTTGAACGCCAGTTTGTAACTTGTTTCTGGCGTTTAACTCTGCTTTGCAACTTGTTTCTGACGTTTAACGCCAGAATAGGGCAAAAAGCTGGCGTTGAACGCCAGTTTGCGTCATCTAAACTTGGGCAAAGTATGGACTATTATATATTGCTGGAAAGCTCTGGATGTCTACTGTCCAACAAAATTGAGAGCGCGCCATTTAGGTTTCTGTAGCTCCAGAAAATCTACTTTGAGTGCAGGGAGGTCAGAATCCAATAGCATCTGCAGTCCTTCTTCAGCCTCTGAATCAGATTTTTGCTCAAGTCCCTCAATTTCAGTCAGAAATTACCTGAAGTCACAGAAAAACACACAAACTCCTAGTAAAGTCTAGAAATATGATTTTTAATTAAAAACTAATAAAAATATACTAAAAACTAATCAAATCATACTAAAAACTATGTAAAAACAATGCCAAAAAGCGTATAAATTATCCGCTCATCACAACACCAAACTTAAATTGTTGCTTGTCCCCAAGCAACTGAAAATCAAATAGGATAAAAAGAAGAGAATATACTATAAACTCCAAACATCAATGAAACTTAGCTCCAATTAGATGAGCGGGACTAGTAACTTTTTGCCTCTGAACAGTTTTGGCATCTCACTTTATCCTTTGAAGTTCAGAATGATTGGCATCTATGGGAACTCAGAATTCAGATAGTGTTATTGATTCTCCTAGTTCAGTATGTTGATTCTTGAACACAGCTACTTTATGAGTCTTGGCCGTGGCCCTAAGCACTTTGTTTTCCAGTATTACCACCGGATACATAAATACCACAGACACATAATTGGGTGAACCTTTTCAGATTGTGACTCAGCTTTGCTAAAGTCCCCAATTAGAGGTGCCCAGGGTTCTTAAGCACACTCTCTTTTTGCTTTGAACCTCGACTTTAACCGCTCAGTCTCAAGCTTTTCACTTGACACCTTCATGTCACAAGCACATGGTTAGGGACAGTTTGGTTTAGCCGCTTAGGCCAGGATTTTATTCCTTTTGGCCCTCCTATCCACTGATGCACAAAGCCTTGGATCCCTTTTACCCTTGCCTTTTGGTTTTAAGGGCTATTGGCTTTTTCTGCTTGCTTTTTTCTTTTTCTTTCTTTTTTTTGCCTTCTTTATTTTTACGCAAGCTTTTCTCTATTCACTATTTTTTCTTGCTTCAAAAATCATTTTTATGATTTTTCAGATCATCAAATAACATTTCTCCTTTTTCATCATTCTTTCAAGAGCCAACAATTTTAACATTCATAAACAACAAATTCAAAAGACATATGCACGGTTCAAGCATTCATTCAGAAAATAAAAAGTATTCTCACCACATCAAAATAATTAAACTAGTTTCAAGGATAAATTCAAAATCATGTACTTCTTGTTCTTTTGTGATTAAAAGCATTTTTAATTTAAGAGAGGTGATGGATTCATAGGACATTCATAGCTTTAAGACATAGACACTTAAACACTAATGATCATATAGTAAAGACACAAACATAAATAAAACATAAGGCTCAAGAACCGAAAAACAGGAAAATAAGAACAAGGAGATTAAGGAACGGGTCCACCTTAGTGAGGGTGGCGTCTTCCTCTTCTTGAAGAACCAATGGTGCTCTTGAGCTCCTCTATGTCTCTTCCTTGTCTTTGTTGCTCCTCCCTCATAGCTCTTTGATCTTCTCTAATCTCATGGAGAATGATGGAGTGCTCTTGGTATTCCATCCTTAGTTATCCCATGTTGGAACTTAATTCTCCTAGGGAGGTGTTGATTTGCTCCCAATAGTTTTGTGGAGGAAAGTGCATCCCTTGAGGCATCTTAGGGATTTCATGGTGAGGAGTTTCCTCATGCTCTTGTTGAGGTCTATGATCTCTTGTTTGCTCCATCCTTTTCTTAGTGATGGGCTTGTCCTCATCAATGAGGATATCTCTCTCTATGTCAATTCCAGCCGAATTGTAGAGGTGGCAAATGAGGTGAGGAAAGGCTAACCTTGCCAAAGTGGATGACTTGTCAGCCACCTTGTAGAATTCTTGAGGTATAATCTCATGAACTTCCACTTCCTCCCCAATCATGATACTATGGATCATGATGGCCCGGTCTACAGTATCTTCAGACCGGTTGCTAGTAGGAATAATTGAGTGTTGGATGAACTCCAACCATCCTCTAGCTACAGGCTTAAGGTCCGGTCTTCTCAATTGAACCGGCTTGTCTCTTGAGTCAACTTTCCATTGAGCTCCTTCTACACATATGTCCATGAGGACTTGGTCCAACCTTTGATCAAAGTTGACCCTTCTAGTGTAGGGGTGTGCGTTTTCTTGCATCATTGGCAAGTTGAACGCCAACCTTACATTTTTCGGACTAAAATCTAAGTATTTCCCCCGAACCATTGTAAGCCAATTCTTTGGATTCGGGTTCCTACTTTGATCATGGTTCCTAGTGATCCATGCGTTTGCATAGAACTCTTGAACCATTAAGATCCTCACTTGTTGAATAGGATTAGAGAGAACTTCCCATCCTCTTCTTCTAATCTCTTGTCGGATCTCCGGATATTCGCTCTTTTTGAGCTTAAAAGGGACCTCAGGGATCACCTTTTTCTTGGCTACAACTTCATAGAAGTGGTCTTGATGGACCTTTGAGATGAATCTGTCCATCTTCCATGACTCAGAGGTAGAAGCAATTACCTTCCCTTTCCTCTTTCTTGAGGTTTCTCTGGCCTTAGGTGCCATTAATGGTTATGGAAAAATAAAAAGCAATGCTTTTACCATACCAAACTTAAAAGGTTTGCTCGTCCTCAAGCAAAAGAAGAAAGGAAGTAGTAAAAGAAGAAAAAAATAGAGGAGATGGAGGGAGAAGGTGTATTCGGCCAAGGGGGAGAAGTGGTGGTTGTAATGTGTGAAAATGGAGTAGTGTTGAGGGGTTTATATAGGGGTGGGGTGGAGGGTAGGTTTCGGCCATTAGGGTTGGGTTTGGGAGGGAAAAAATTGAATTTTGGAGGTAGGTGGGGTTTATGGGGAAGAGTGGATGGATGTGAGTGGTTAAGGGTATTTAGGGAAGAGGTATGGAGGTGATTGGTGAAGGGTATTTGGGGAAGAGAGGTATGAAAAAGTGTGAAGAGGAGAGAAGAAGAGGTGGGGTAGGTGGGGATCTTGTGGGATCCACAGATCCAGAGGGGTCAAGAACTTAACATTCCTGCTTCATTTAGGCGTGCAAACGCCCTTAGAATGCATGTCTGGCGTTAAACGCCAGCTTGCTGCTTGTTTCTAGCGTTTAATGCCAATTCCATGCTCTGTTCTGGCGTTAAACGCAAGTCTGGTGCTTGTTTCTGGCATTTAACGCCAGCTTGATGCTTCTTTCTGGTGTTAAACGCCAGTTTGATGCTTCTTACTGGCGTTTAAACGCCAGTAAGCTCTTTCTCTAGGGTGAGCTATTTTTAATGCTGTTTTTCATTCTGTTTTTTATTTTTCAGTAGTTTTTGTGACTTCACATGATCATCAACCTAAAGAAAACATAAAATAGCAATGGAAAATAAATAGATATAATTAAATAACATTGGATTACCTCCCAACAAGTGCTTCTTTAATGTCAATAGCTTGACAGTGAGCTCTCATGGAGCCTCACAGATGTTCAGAGCATTGTTGAGACTTCCCAACACCAAACTTAGAGTTTGAATGTGGGGGTTCAACACCAAACTTAGAGTTTAGTTGTGGCCTCCCAACACCAAACTTAAAGTTTGACTATGGGGACTTTGGTTGACTCTGCAGTGAGAGAAGCTTTTCATGCTTCCTCTCCATGGTTATAGAAGGAGAATCTTGAGTCTTAAATACAAGGTAGTCCTCAGTCAGTTGAAGGACCAACTCTCCTCTGTCCACATCAATCACAGCTTTTGCTGTGGCTAGGAAGGGTCTTCCAAGGATGATGGATTCATCCTCATCCTTCCCAGTGTCTAGGATTATGAAATCAGTAGGGATGTAAAGGCCTTCAACCTTTACTAACAAGTCCTCTACTAATCCATAAGCCTGTTTCATTGATTTGTCTGTCATCTCTAGTGAGATTCTTGCAGCTTGTACCTCATAGATTCTCAGTTTCTCTATTACAGAGAGTGGCATGAGGTATATCCTTGACCCAAGGTCACACAGAGCCTTCTCAAAGGTCATAGTGCCTATGGTACAAGGTATGAAGAACTTTTCGAGATCCGATTTCTTCTGAGGCAATGTCTGCCTTATCAATACACTTAGTTCATTGGTAAACAAGGGGGGTTCATCCTCCCAAGTATCATTACCAAATAAACTGGTGTTCAACTTCATGATGGCTCCTAGATATTTAGCAACCTGCTCTTCAATGATGTCTTCATCCTCTTCAGAGGAAGAATAGTCATCAGAGCTCATGAATGGTAAAAGGAGGTTCAATGGAATCTCTATGGTCTCTAGATGAGCCTCAGATTCCTTTGGTTCCTCAAAGGAAAACTCCTTATTGGTCAGTGAACGTCCCAGGAGGTCTTCCTCACTAGGATTCACGTCCTTCTCCTCCTCTCTGGGTTCGGCCACACCAAGTAAGGTTATGGCCTTGCACTCTCTTTTTGGATTCTCTTCTGTATTGCTTGGGAGAGTACTAGGAGGAGTTTCAGTGACTCTTTTACTCAGCTGGCCCACTTGTGCCTCCAAATTTCTAATGGAGGATCTTGTTTCATTCATGAAGCTTAGAGTGGCCTTAGATAGATCAGAGACTATATTTGCTAAGCTAGATGGATTCTGCTCAGAATTCTCTGTCTGTTGTTGAGAGGATGATGGAAAAGGCTTGCTATTGCTAAACCTATTTTTTTCACCATTATTAAAGCCTTGTTGAGGCTTTTGTTGATCCTTCCATGAGAAATTTGGATGATTTCTCCATAAGGGATTATAGGTGTTTCCATAGGGTTCTCCCATGTAATTCACCTCTACTATTGCAGGGTTTTCAGGATCATAAGCTTCTTCTTCAGAAGATGCTTCTTTAGTATTGTTGGATGCAGCTTGCAATCCATTTAGACTTTGAGAAATTATATTGACTTGCTGAGTCAATATTTTATTCTGATCCAATATGGCATTCAGCGTATCAATTTCAAGAACTCTCTTCCTCTGAGGCGTCCCATTACTCACAGGATTCCTTTCAGAAGTGTACATGAACTGGTTATTTGCAACTATGTCAATGAGTTCCTGAGCTTCTGCAGGCGTTTTCTTTAGGTGAATGGATCCACCTGCAGAATGGTCAAATGACATCTTTGATAATTCAGACAGACCATCATAGAATATATCCAGGATGGTCCATTCTGAAAGCATGTCAGAAGGACACTTTTTGGTCAGTTGCTTGTATCTCTCCCAAGCTTCATAGAGGGATTCACCTTCTTTCTGTTTGGAGTTTGAACATCCACTCTAAGCTTGCTAAGCTTTTGAGGAGGAAAGAACTTGGCTAAGAAAGTCGTGACCAGCTTATCCCAAGAGTTCAGGCTATCTTTAGGTTGAGAGTCCAACCATATTCTAGCTCTGTCTCTTACAGCAAACGGGAAAAGCATAAGCCTATAGACTTCGGAATCAACCCTATTGGTCTTAACAGTATCACAGATTTGCAAGAATTCAGTTAAGAACTAAAAAGAATCTTTTGATGGAAGTCCATGAAACTTGCAATTCTGTTGCATCAGAGAAACTAATTGAGGCTTTAGCTCAAAATTGTTTGCTCCAATGACAGGGATTGAGATGCTTCTTCCATGTAAATTAAAATTTGGTGCAGTAAAGTCACCAAGCATCTTCCTTGCATCTCCACCATTGGTATTATTTTCGGCCATGTCTCATTCATTTTCAAAAATTTCTGTCAGATTTTCTCCAGAGAGTTGTGCTTTAGCTTCCTCTTCAGAGTCCTTTCAGGTTTAGGATCGGCTTCAACAAGAATGTTTTTATCCTTGTTCCTGCTCATATGAAAAAGAAGAGAACAGAAAAAAATATGGAATCCTCTATGTCATAGTATAGAGATTCCTTATATGAGTATAAGAAGAGAAGAATGGAAGAAGGAAAAGATAAGAATTCGAACATAGAGGAGAAGAGTGGGTTCGAATTTTTGAGTTAAAAAGGGGTGTTAGTAGATAAATAAATAAATAGAAGGAGATGAGAGAGGGGGGGGGGGAGAAAATTCGAATTTAATTTAAACTAAAAGGAAAATATTTTTGTTTTTATTTTAAAATTTAGTTAGAATTCAAAAATTAAAAAGAGAAATAAAATTAAAATTAAAATTTGAAACAATTAGTTAATTAAAAAGAATTTTGAAAAAGTGGATAGGAGTTTTCAAAAATTAGAGAGAGAAAATTAGTTAGGTGGTTTTGAAAAAGATATGATTGAAATAGAAAACTTTTAAAAATAAACCAAAAAGTCAAGTAGTTAATTGAAAAAGATTTGAAAATCAAATTTGAAAGGGTGAGAAGTTAGAAAAGATTTTGAAATTGATTTTAAAAAAGTTATGATTGAAATTGAAAAAGATTTGAATTGGAAATTAAAAAGATTTGATTTTGAAAATTGAAATTGATTACTTGACTAACAAGAAACTAAAAGATATGATTCTAAAATTTAAAGATTGAATCTTTCTTAATAGACAAGTAACAAACTCAAATTTTTTTTGAATCAATCACATTAATTGTTAGTAAAGATTTTGAAAAATATGGAATAAAATAAGAAAAATATTTTTGAAAATCAATTTGAATTTTCGAAAATATGAAAGAAAAATGAAAAAGATTTGATTTTTAAAAAAAGATTTGAAAAAGATAGAATTTTTAAATTGAAAATTTGATTTGACTCATAAAAAACAACTAAATTTTGAAAATTTTTTGAAAAAGTCAACTCAAATATTCGAAATTTATGAGAAGAAAAAGGGAAAGATATTTTTTTATTTTTGAAATTTTAATGAGGAGAGAGAAAAACATAAAAATGATGCAAAACATAAAAATTCAAGATCAAAACACATGATGCATGCAAGAACACTTTGAATGTCAAGATGAACACCAAGAACACTTTGGAGATCAAGATGAACATCAAGACTTATTTTTGAAAATTTTTAAGAAAAGAAAAACGTGCAAGACACCAAACTTAGGAATTTTTAATGTTTAGACACTAACAAATTAAAAATGCATATGAAAAACAAGAAAAGACACAAAACATGAAAATGCAAAGATCAAACAAAGAAGATCATCAAGAATAACTTGAAGATCATGAAGAACACCATGCATGAGTTTCGAAAATTTTTAGGAAATTAAAAAAAATGCAATTGACACCAAACTTACAATTTGACACTAGACTCAAACAATAAACACAAAATTATTTTTGGTTTTATGATTTTATTAATTTTTTTTATTTTTCGAAAATTAATTGGAAAAAGAAAAATAAGGATTTCAAAATTTCTAATGAGAATTCCAGGAATCATGCGATGTTAGTCTAAAACTCCGGTCCAGGAATTAGACATGACTTACTAGTCAGCCAAGCTTTCAGTGAAAGCTCTGGTCCAAAACACTAGACATGGCGAATGGCCAGCCAAGCTTTAGCAAATCATTACATACAAAAGCTAAATTGCTGAGAAAGACAAAGAATCTCTTCTAAGGATAGTTGAAACCTCGGTCCAAAAGATTAGACATGGCTTAACAGCCAGCCATGATTCAACATATCTCATGAAACTCTAGAATTCATTCTTAAAAATTTTGAAGAACATGGGATAATTTATTTATTTTTTTTTGAAAATTTCTCAAAAATAAAAATAACAAAAACAAAAAGCTTAAAATTAAAATAAAATTACCTAATCTGAGCAACAAGATAAACCGTCAGTTGTCCAAACTCGAACAATCCCCGGCAACGGTGCCAAAAACTTGGTGCAAGAAATCGTGATCGTTCATTCCTTGGTAACAGCGCCAAAAACTTGGTACGCACGTTCATAATCTTAGTTCTTTTTCACAACTTCGCACAACTAACCAGTAAGTGCACTGGGTCGTCCAAGTAATAAACCTTACGTGAGTAAGGGTCAATCCCACGGAGATTGTCGGCTTGAAGCAAGCTATGGTCACCTTGTAAATCTCAGTCAGGCGGATTCAATTGGTTATGGAGATTTGATAATTAAAATATAATTAAATATAAAATAGGATAAAAATACTTATGTAATTCATTGGTGAGAATTTCAGATAAGCGTATGGAGATGCTTTTGTTCCTTCTGAACATCTGCTTTCCTACTGCTTTCATCCAATCACTCATACTCCTTTCCATGGCAAGCTGTATATTGGGCATCACCGTTGTCAATGGCTACATCCCGTCCTCTCAGTGAAAATGGTCCAAATGCGTTGTCACCGCAAGGCTAATCATCTGTCGGTTCTCGATCATGCTAGAATAGGATTCAGTAATCCTTTTGCATTTGTCACTACGCCCAGCACTCGCGAGTTTGAAGCTCGTCACAGCCATCCCTTCCTAGATCCAACTCGAAATACCACAGACAAGGTTTAGACTTTCCGGATCTCAAGAATGGCCGCCAATAATTCTAGCCTATACCACGAAGACTCTGATCATAGATCAGGATGCTAAGAGATATGCATTCAAGCTTGCTTTCATGTAAAACGGAAGTGTTTGTCAGGCACGCATTCATAAGTGAGAATGGTGATGAGCGTCACATAATTATCACATTCATCATGTTCTTGTGTGCGAATGAATATCTTAGAGAAGAAATAGACTTAAGTTGAATAGAAAAATAATAGTACTTTGTATTAATTCATGAGGAACAGCAGAGCTCTACACCTTAATCTATGGTGTATAGAAACTCTACCGTTGAAAATATATAAGAAGAAGGTCCAGGCATGGCTGAATGGCCAGCCCCCTAAACATGATCTCAGAACATAAAATTAGTCAAAGACTAACCAGAGATGTAAATACAATAGTAAAAAGTCCTATTTATACTAAACTAGTTATTAGGGTTTACAGAAATGAGTAAATGATGCAGAAATCCACTTTCGGGCCCACCTGGTGTGTGCTTGGACTGAACGTTGAAGCTTTCACATGTAGAGGTCTTTCTTGGAGTTGAACGCCAGTTTGTAACTTGTTTCTAGCATTTAACTCTGCTTTGCAACTTGTTTTTGGTGTTTAACGCCATAATAGGGCAGAAAGCTTGCTTTGAATGCCAGTTTGGGTCATTTAAACTTGGGCAAAGTATGAACTATTATATATTGCTGGAAAGTCCTGGATGTCTACTGTCCAACACAATTGAGAGCGTACTATTTAGGTTTCTGTAGCTCCATAAAATCCACTTTGAGTGCAGGGAGGTCAGAATCCAATAGCATCTACAGTCCTTCTTCAGCCTCTGAATCAGATTTTTGCTCAAGTCCCTCAATTTCAGTCAGAAATTACCTGAAATCACAGAAAAATACACAAACTCTTAGTAAAGTCCAGAAATGTGATTTTTAATTAAAAACTAATAAAAATATACTAAAAACTAATCAAATCATACTAAAAACTATGTAAAAACAATGCCAAAAAGCGTATAAATTATCCGCTCATCAAGCCCCCTTAAAGGTTCCCTGTATCTCTATTTATAAGCTATCATAAATTACAAATTCAAATAAAATTCAAATTGCACTTTCTAACTAACTATCATTGGTGATCTTCCTTGCTCTCTTTGGATCCTGAGCCTTGTGAGTTTGATGGTTGTGGGCTTGATTAGTTGGGTTTGAGGAGCATTAGATGTGCTCAATGATTTGTCAATTTCAAGCACCAATTGTGGCATGCCATATGCTTTACCAAAGGCCAAAATAAAACTCAAAGTGTGGCCTTCGAAGTATGCTTTAAGGGTGGAATGTGAGGCTCCATTTCAAGCCTTATTTTAGCTGAAACTTTGAAGGTGTACATGAAGGGAAATAGCTTCAATATGGTGTCTAAGACGCCACATTGTTGGTCCTTGGGAGTGTAATTTCATGGCATTGGAGATGCCATTCTTCCCCATGAAAAGTGGCATTGGAGACACCGCTATCCCTCCATGTAAGGTGGCATTGGAGACACCACAAATGAAGCCTCTAAAGTGGCATTGGAGAAGCCATACATAGAGCTTCCAAGAGGTGCTTGAAGTGCTTCTTCTATTAGTACTTTTGTTGCTTCTTTTTCTACATTTTCTACAAATTTATTAACTCAAAACAATCAAAGTAGTATTCAAATTAAGCACTAGAACACTTTATAAATGAGCATAGTTCATTGACTTTCTATATGAAATAACCAAGAAAAACAACTCATGATGCACATGCATCATATATCTTGGGAACCCAAACGCTAGCACAACGATGATGAAAGGAGATGCCGAAGAGATTCCAAACGAAGAAAGAGAGAACACATGATAATGGGAGCTGCCCCTTTCACTAAGAGGATCCTAAAATCCAAGCTACCAAAGGGTTTTGACAAACAAAGTACGACAGCACCAAAGATCCACAGGAACACCTAATTGCCTTTGAGGCCAGGATAAACTAGAAGGAGCGGCCGACACAGTTCGGTGTAGGGCTTTCCCGGTAACCCTAGCCTATCCAGAAATTAAGTGCTTTAATGCCCTGCCAAATGGTTCTGTGTCTTGTTTTGATGATATCTCCAAGAAATTCATGGCATAATTCACTACCAGGATTGCAAAGGCAAAGCATCCAATTACCCTACTCGAAATTACACAATGACTAGATGAACCCACAAGGAAGTACTTCGATAGGTTTAACGACAAATGCCTAATGGTCGATGGGCTCATAAACTCTGTGGCCAGTCTGTGCTTGACCAATGGGCTCATGAATGAAGATTTACGTAAGCATCTTACAACCAAACCAGTCTGGACTATGCATGAAATCCAGAACATTACAAGGGAGTACATAAACGACGAGGAAGTGAGCCAAGTTATGGTAGCTAATAAATGGCACCACGGCACCTCAAAGCAACCCATCGCCCAAAGAAACCCTAAAAGAGCATTTTAAATCTACCACCCCCAACCGGCCGCTTAGGGTGGAGAAGTTCACGAACTACACCCCCTACCAGCTTTGATCACAGAGATCTATCACCAGATAGCATATCAAGGCACTCTCTCGAAGGCCAGACAATTGAAGAACGAACAGGTGATAGCAAAAGCCTGTACTGCAACTATCACAGAGGATACGAACATAAAACTTAAGACTGCTTCGAGGATGCTCTCGAACAAGCCATTCGAGAAGACAAACTCCTTGAGTTTGCCAAAATTATTCGAGAGCCTAGAAAAGTCGAATGGGAGAGATCGCTAGAGCGGGAAGGACAAAATCCTAGAATGATGAGACAGGCACACCAGGAGAGCTCGAAAACTGGCCCAACAATCATAGTAAATGTCATCACCAGGAAAGATGTGCCCGAAAATCCAAATCGGCATTAAAAAAGGATCTTTGGGTGGTAGTCGTAAAAGTTGAAAAAAGAACCTCTTCCCTTCCAACAACGATAACATTCTCCCCTGATGATTGCCAAAATGGCACTTCGGCGGAAGACACCCCCTTCGTCATCTCGGTCAGGGTCAGAACCGGTTTAGTAAAATGTATACTAGTAAACACCGGAGCCAATGCCAACATCCTCTTCAAAGGAGCCTTCAACAAGCTAGGATTTCGAAATGGAAACGTACAAAGTCACCGTAATAGAGTAATTGGACTCAGAGACAAATTTCTCAAACCGGAGGATTCCATAGTGTTACCTGTCACCATTGAAACCAGAAGCCAAAAGAAAACTATACTCTATGAGTTTGTGGTTCTAAAGGACTCTATGACCTATAACATCATCCTGGGTAGAAAGACAATTAAGGACCTTTCCATTGCCATATTTTCCAAGTTCCTAATCATGAAGTGACAAGCAGACGACGGGACCATAAGAACAATACATGGTGACCAGGAGGTCGCAGTGGGGTGCGACAACGCTAGCCTAGCCCTCCGAAAGTGGTCCCGGAATGTGGCAGAAATCTTCCTAGCCGACCTGGGCACATGACAAGACGATCAACCCAGATCAGAGTCAGAAGGAGACATGGAAAAACTACAAATAGAGAAAACCAAGGACGAGTTCAAGTTCATCAACAAAAACTTGCCTTTTAACCTTAAAGGCAAACTTGTGGGACTTCTAAGGAAAATAGAGACTTTTTCGCCTTTACTCCCACCGACATGCCGGGAATAGACCCATACTTGATGTCTCACCGGCTAACTGTAGACCCTAAATCCAGGTCGGTAGCCTAGAGGAGGAGGAAAATGTCTACTGACCGAGCAATCGAAGTTAGGAAGCAAGTCAAAAGCTTGCTCAAAGCCAGTTTTATCTGAGAACTACCTTACACGACTTGGCTAGCCAATGTCATATTGGTAAAAATGGTGAATGTGCATCGACTATACGGACTTGAACAAGGCTTGTCTGAAAAACACATTTCCACTACTGAACATCGATGGACTGGTGGACGCCGTTTTGGGGCTCTAGTACCTCAGTTTCATGGACGTACACTCAAAATATAACCAGATACCCATGCATGGGCTAGATGAGGAGAAAATGGCATTTATGACCCCAAAGGTACATACTGCTACACAGTCATGCCCTTCGAGCTAAAGAACGTCGGGGCCACCTACTAAAGGCTCATCGTGAAGAACTTCAAAGACCTCTCAGGGACCAAGCTAGAGGTTTATATTGATGACATGATAGCCAAAACAAAAATAGGTGACGATCTTATTAATGACCTTAAACTCATATTGAGCACCCTGAGAAAGCACCGAATGCGCCTCAATCCGATGAAATGCGCATTTCGAATAGAGGCTGGAAAATTCCTGGGCTTCATGATCACGCAACAAAGAGTAGAGGCGAATCCAAAAAAATGCAAGGCCATCCTCGAGATGAGTACCCTACAAACCTCAAGGATGTCCAAAGGCTGACTTGGCAACTTGCCGCCCTCTTGCGCTTCCTCGGCGCCTTGGCTCAAAAAGCTATTCCATTCTTCAAGCTCATGAAAAAGGGTATAAGTTTCAAATGGGAACTTGAACGCGAAGAGGCCTTCTAACACTTCAAAAAAGTGTTAACGGAACCTCTCTTACTCTCAAAACTCAGAGCGGGAGAGACTTTGTAGCTTTACTTATCCATAAAGGACGAAGCGCTAGCAACGGCGCTAATCCGAAAAGACGAACAAAAAACACAAGGTCCTGTATACTTCATCAGTAAGGTTCTCCAAAATGCTGAGATGCGGTACTCCAGACTTGAGAAGCTCGCCTATTGTAAAACCCAGTTAAATAATAAATAATAAATTAATTATGAGTGAAAAAAGTTAAAAAATCTAACATTTATAATTAGGAGAGATAAAAATATTTAGAACATGAATTAAAACACTTATCTTAAAGGTTTTGATCTAAGATTGGGCTAAAGAGCCAAAACCACAAATGGCCCCATGTCGGGCCCAAGCCCAAGGCTTATAAGATAGAAGAGAGGAAGGGAGGAAGAGAGTGGTACCCTAAGGTCACTATTCACATTCACACAGATTCTCATAACTTTTAATCCGTAGCTCCAATCGAAGACCTGTTTGTGGCCACGCATCGCCCTTATCACACTCTTCGATTCTATCTTATATGTGGTAAGAAATTTCGAAATTCTTGCCCTATTTTCGATTTCTCTTCATTTTCGCATTTTTTGTTTGGGTGGTGAGAAAATTTCGATTTTTTAATGATTAGGGGAGGTTCAATCTTGAGTTTTGATGGAGTTTCAACCCAAGGTTATGTGAGATAAGGTAAGGAAGCTCAATCCCCACATTATCCCAAATTTTGAGTAAAAACCCTAGTATGAATGTTGAATAAATTATTGTGATTAGATTATATGGATTCACTTAGATTGTTTGGTTGAATTGGTGCAGTTAGAGTACGTGGTGTGATTGTGGTATAATTGGGAGAGGCTTGGAGGAGTTGGTTGAGGCTTGATTCCGAGAGGAGAGGAAATTCAAGTGTTGGGAATACTGTCGTCGATAAGGTACGGGTCTTAGTTTTGAGTAGGCATTATGTAGAGCTATGTAAAAATCTAGGTAATTATACCTAGGATAGGAATGAAAGAAATTGATTATTGTGATAATTATTTGGTTGGAGGATAGCTTGAATTATGATGTAAATATGTGTGTGTGTGTGTGTGTGTGTGTGTGTGTGTGTGTGTGTGTGATGGAAATGGTAATTGATATGAAAATTGTACCAGAGGCCGTGATAGGATGAGGAATTCCCTATTTAGTAAGTTGAGGTGAGTGGTGTGAATTGTTATATGAGAATGAGATGATTGATGTTTGGTTGGTTGTGAATTTGGATGTGTGAGTGTTGTGTGTTGTTGTTGTGAATGGATATAGTTGATGAGAGGTGCTAAATGAGTTAGAATTGGGTTGGTTAGGCTTGAAATATTTGGGAATTGATGAATGAGTTTTTGAAATATTTAGAAATGGTATTGGAGTGGTTTGAACTAAATTGGATTGAGAATTGGTGAAAATAGGCAATAGTGTGGATTTGGGTTAAAACAGAATTTTAACCAACTTTGACGGACCATAACTTGGTGCTCGGAATTTAATGAAATTTGTCTTAAATTAAAGATAATGATGAGCGCTTTAAAATGGTTTAAGAATGAATGAAAACGAAATTTTATAGAGGAAATTATGAATGATTGAAAATTGATGTTTTAAACTAAATTCTGAGATTGCAGAAAAACTAGAGTTGTGGCTTGTGTGCACATGTACGGGGTTGTGTGCATGCACTAGTCAGGACAAGTGTGAATACTCATGCATATGCATGAGGCTGATGCGTACGCACGGGAGGGAGTTTTCAAGTTGTGCGTACGCAAACTGGTCATGCGTAAGCACAAGTTGGGAAGCATTTCTGATTGGTGCGTATGCACAAGGATAATGCATACGCACAGGGCCTGTTTTCTCAAAATTTCTCTGTTTTTGACTATTTAACTTTTCCGACAAGCTTGTAAATCCCTGTATATGGTCAGATAACTAGTTTTAGACTTCAGAATGAGTGTGGGGATATGGAATGGATTAAATTGGTATAATGAATGGGATTGTGGATTAAAGGATCGGTGATATTGATGAAAGCTTATGGTTAATGAACCTACTGAGTATAACACTGATTAAAGGCTTTATTGTGAATTGTTTGAGATATGAATTACTGCAATGGAAGGATTGTGGTAAATTTTGCTTGCGCATTGATTGATCTCTATTCCTGACAAGGAAGTTGGTTAATCCCACTTGTTCCAAGTACCCGGTAAGGACTTTGGTTAATCACGCTTACTCATGGAATAATTTGGATGGCAAGGACGGTGATAAATCCCGCTTGTATAGTTGATGAACATTCCGGAAAAGGACAGTTTGGTAAATTTTGCTTGCTTTTATGGAACCTAAGGGTAAGGACAATTGGTTAATCCTGCTTACCCGAGTCAGGTCTGACAACATAACCAACATGTGAGCTCATGGCCAGTAAGACAGGCATGCATTATGTGCATCTATGTGTAATTGCTTGAGTGTGTATCTTTTGTTTGGTTTGCCTAAGTGAATATATCTGTTTAACTACTAATTACTATATATGATGTGATTGCTTTTGATTATGTTTGCACCTTATTACTAGTGTTTGCTACTGCTTAATAAGCTACTGAACCATATACTGATATGATGTGATACTAAGAAGGAAGTTGTTAAGATGTGTTATGAAGGATGGAGGATAAGGACCACTGAGACAGATGAGGACTTAATATGTTTACCCTGCTTGGTTTAATAAACCCTAGGCTTGAATCTTGGGTGTTGAAGTTTAGGATTGTCTAGTGGGTTCGTGTATTTTTACATCATCTCCATTTAAAACTGTTACCCTACTAGGAATCTTCGAATTCTCACCCATTATGGATTTTGTTATTTTTTAGATACAGGACGTGACGCACCTCGCTGAGTATACTGGATCCTCTTGGACAGCGAAGACTCCCTTATATTTTTTATTTTGTGCTTAGAGTTGTTTATTTCTCCGCTTTTGTATATATGTTTGTATATCCCTTTTAGAGGTTGATTTTCAGAGAAACTGGATTATGTTTTGATTACACTTCTGATTCTGTAATATACTTTCTAGCTTGTCTTTTTTTCGCAAGTCGAAACTAGTATTTGCTATGTATATGTATATGTCTTTCGTTTCTGTATATCGACGCTTTTACCTTTAATGCTACATGTGCGATAATGATTTCTCGCTTTTGTTTTATTCTTCCTTTACAGGCTCTGAATTAAATTATATTCTTTCAAATACTATATATGTACTTTTTCGTTTTAGAGGTCATAATACCTCACCACCTCTGATTTACGACTATAGCATAAGGCTTTGTGTGATAGGGTATTACATTATGGTATCAGAGTAGTTCATTCTTGTAGAGCCTAAGGGACGGACAGACTATGCTTCTGAGCATTCTCTGGATTGTGTTTATATGCTATTTAGGATGTTTGTCTGACAAGTATAGCATAATTATTCATGAGCATGCTTTTGAAATTTTGAAGCACTAGACTTGAGATATTGAGACTGATCACCTTAATATCGATTTTTTGGTATGGACAGGACCCAAATGGCATCTCGTGGACATAGACAAGGTCGAGGACAAGGATGGAGAGGTAATAAGAAAACCGTACCGGTAAGTAGTATGACTGAATTCATAGGTGCAATGGAGACTATGGCTACGACTATTAATGATGCTACTACTGCGACCAACCGAGCGGTGGATAGGATAGAATAACAAGCTGGAAGTGGCAATGAAGGTGGTAATGGACATGGTCGTGGAGGTGATATTCTGAGTATCGTAGTACCAATGGAGATAGGGATCTTTTTGGAGTTGGTCAACAAGAGTCAAGTGGCAGAAGAGTGCTCGAGGAAGACTACTTTGGCTAAAAGTGATAGCCAAGAATCTTACAAAAAGAGGCAAGGTAGGAGCTTTACACCAAGAAGCCAGAATTTTAAATGGAATGGCTACGTCCCTCCACATCCTCAGGGTCAGAACAATTATCGAAGGAAGGACAACCATCGCGAAAATGAAAAAGGAAAGTAGGAGATGACATATTCAGATGAGTTAAGGTGTTTCAAGTGCGGGTTACCAGGGCATAAGGCTATAGATTGTCCTCATAGGAGGGCTCAAGATACCGGTCAAGCTCAACAATAGGACTAAGTTAATGCTGCTAGATCCGACTCTCGGATTCAAGGTATTGGTGAATTGATGAAATAACTGGTTCTTATTAGATGTTGAGGATTTTGGAATACCTGGTATGATATATTGGTTAGATTCGAGGAAAATTTTAGTGGTGGTTAAGCCTAATTTTAGGAGAGAATTATGTCAATGAATCTTTGTGACTTGATCTACTTTTTTTTGAAACTTGCATTGAAGTTTTTGTCTTAGATTTCTTCTTGAAAAATGATTTGATCATCTTTCTAATCCTATTCTTTACTCGCATATATCCATGCATGAATCTTGTACCTTTCGAGCTGATACTGAGCTTGTTTTGGTACAATCAAGTGGTCCTTGAATCCTTGAAAACTTGCTGTTAAGTTGAGTTGCCTTCCTTCGCGAACTTGTATTTCATTAAAATCAGCATAGACTTATTTGATTTGATATGCCTTGTTCTCTCTATCTAGGATTCTTGACTTAGATTCCTTTTTTGGGATGCACTTTAATTCTCTTTTTGGTACATTTTGTTGTTTTTCTACAACATCGCTTGATCGCAATACGAGGTATCATTTTGATTTTTTGCGAATACCATTCATGTTGTTTGTTCTCTTTTGAGCTTAGTATCCTTTTGAAATAAATTTGAGCCTATTTCGGCATCGCGTACGATTCCTAGATGTAACCATTGAGACGTTAGTTCCTTAGAACATGACTTATGGACGCGAAAGACGAACTTGTAAGTATGCGACATCATGAGAAGTTGTGAAGCTTTGATTCTCACAAAATGCATTGCTGATGACTAAGTTGACCCGTAAGGATACTCCTTTTGTGTGGACATTTGACTATGAGGAGAGTTTTCCAAACTCTAAAAGAGAGATTACCTATAGCTCCAGTACTTGTGTCGCCTGAATCCCATGAGCCATTTGAGGTTTACTATGATGCTTCATTGAAAGGCATCAAAATGTTGTGGCTTATGCTTCGCGACAGCTAAGGCCCCATGAAGTAAACTATTTGACTCATGACTTGGAACTTGCTGCGGTTGTGTTTGCCTTGAAGGTATGGAGACACTACCTCTATGGAGTGAAATTTCACATTTTCTCTAAACATAAGAGCCTGAAGTACAGAAGAAACTTAATATGTGACAAAAGAGGTGGATGAAGTTGCTGAAAGATTATAATTTCGAGTTGAATTATCACCTAGGTAAAGCTAATGTGGTGGCGGATGCATTGAGCAAAAAATCTCTAAGCGTTGCTTGGATAATGATTAAAGAAGAAGAGTTGTTGAGTAAGTTTGTGGATCTTGGGTGTTGGAGAGGCAGTTGAGGGTGTATGCTTGAACCAGCTGCATATCTCTAGAAACTTCAAGGCTGAAATTCAGAAAGCTCAGTAGGATGATCAGGAGTAGCAAAAAATGCTGCAAGTGATTGGACAGAAGAAGCAACGAGAGGTTGCCCAAGATAGAGAGGAAGTTTGGAGATACAAAGAGAGGATCTGTGTGTTGAATTTAGGAGATCTGAAATAGAAAGTGTTGACAAAGGCTCATAAGAGCTAGTTCTCGATTCACCCTGGAACCACAAAAATGTATCACGACTTGAAAGTGATGTTCTGGTAGCCCGGAATGAAGAACGACATGGAAGAGCACGTATCCAAGTGTTTGACGTGCTAGAAGATGAAGATTGAGCATCAAATGCCATCTAGGATGTTGCAACCTCTTGAGATTCCACAATGGAAGTGGAACAGTGTAAACCCCGAGTAATTAGTGAATAATTAGCCAATAAATTAATTATTAATCTAAGAAATTAAAAAATTTAATTTTATAGTTTATTGAGGTAGAATTAATTAAAACATAAATTTTGACACTAATTTTGAAAGATTTGGCCCAAAGTTGGGTCAAACGGGCCGAACTGAGCGAATCGGACCCAAGGGCCCAACCCAACTATTTTGGAGGTTACCTGAAACATGGATTTGGGCTTGAACGTGAGGTCTAGATCCCTTTGTGTGGCAGCATCTGACTTATTGATACCGAGGTGTCGCCTGTCTGAGTTTCTCGTGAGGAGGTGGGGGGTGGTACCTGCAAGAGACTCTGATGTTTAAGTCAGCAAGGGCTTTAGGCAGGTTATTAGTAGATTAGAATGTGTGTTATACTTGGAGAGTGCCAGTGTATTTATAGTAGAACTGCTAACCACCTTTTATTGGAGTAATCTTATCTTTTATGGTAGATAAGCGTTCCCTTTATCTTGGAAGTTTGTTGAGATTCACCTTTTAGATGCGTTTCCTTTATCGAGTAGGGCTTTTGCCCTAAAGAAGTCGGTGTCAGACCTCCTAAAAGAGATCGGGCTTACCCTGAGGTCCACCTTTATTGGTGGGCCTTTTAGTGTTATTGGGCCCGACTTTCATTTATTGGGGCAGGGTATGAACAGTGCCTCCTGCTTGAGCTCATTTCTTTTATAGGTCGGGCTCGAGCATTCTGTGGCTTCCGTTATGCAAGTCGGGTTTGATCTGTTCGGTATCACCCAACTTATTTTGAATTTTTGAACGTTGAGAGAGCTTTAATGACCGTCGAATGACGTGCAGTAGTTATTCCTGGGGATTTGCGCGTGCTTAAACTAGGGGGAAGAGTCATTTCGACCCCTTTATGCCTTATAAATAGTCCCTTGAGCTCTTTTTCCCTTTATTTGCTTCTGAAAGATTGCTTTACTTTCTTCTTTATTGAAAGTACTCTTTTGTGTCATTTCGAGCATCTCTGTTGCCTCGCGTTTTCCCAATCTTGGCATTTTGGAAAGTCGATTGCTTTTGCCGGCATGAAGGGGATCGTTCGAGTGTTTACCGTTTCTTGTTGTGTTCTTCCCAATCTCCTTCCAGGTTGGTTCTGGCATTCCTTTTCCTCATCTCTCCTTTGAGACTTGCTAGCTTTTTGCTTTGATGTCTTTGCATTTTCCTTTTTGGAAGAAATCTGCTTTCGATTTTCTTGCTGGCTTGGTGTGAAGTGCTGGAGAAGTAGAAAGCGTTTGTCAAGAATTTTGAAAGACTTTTCTTTTTTTCTTTGAAAGAATCTTTGCTTGTGATTTGTGTTGTTGTTGTCTTTTGTACACCGTACTGCCCCTAATGGTGTCGTTTTTGACGTAATGTTGTGTCGAAGAGGCTCCATTTGGTGCTGTGTAAAAGAGATTTTGAGTAGCTTTCTTTTAATTTGGTAGCTGTTACCCAACTTCTTTTTAAAATGACGTCCGACCTGTTTGGTGACAATCTTCTTTTATTTTCGCTTGTAGATGTAGCGTTTATGTCTCGCAAAGTTATCTTGAACATGTCGACTAAGGTTCTCCCAGCTCTTTGGGTTTGGGTAGATAGCACTGTTTTAATGTGTGTCCTGGTAACCGACAAAGAGTATTATGACATGTTTCCTAGATACCATAACATTTGTGAGAATAGGGAGGATGAGAGAAACTATGTTTTAAAATTATCTGATCCTGAGGAGAGAGTCTGCTTTCCTCCTATAGTAGAGTCCGAGCAGCCCTTCTTTTATGCCTATAATTGTTTCTTTACTAGGCTTGGTGTTCGACTTCCTTTTACCGACTTTGGGATGGAGGTCTTGTGATCTTCCAATCTTGCCCCTTCTCACCTGCACCCGAATTCTTGTGCCTTTATGAAAATGTTCCAACTCTTGTGTCGAGGATTGGACATTCAGCCCTTTGAATGTTTTCTTCTACCTTTTTATAGCCCCCAAATCGTACAGTTCAACTAAGAAGTCGGGGTGGATATCCTTCCGAGCTGTACAAGGTCGGAAGGCATTTTCCATGTTTGACGACTCCTTTCATGATTTTAAAAACCACTTCTTTAAGATCAAGGGTGTGGTGGGTGTCCGACCTTTCTTATTGTCCGAGAATCAGGAAAGCTTGTTCCCTTTGTACTGGCTGGACACCCTTGAAATTGTTAAGCGTGATCTCTCTGACTTAGATGATTTAGAGAGGGGGGTAGTAGACTTCATTCTTGGTACCTAGGGCCAAGCTTCTCATTTGGACACAAAGAGGTATTTGGGAGATCCTAGCCTTTTGAAGTCAGACCTTGGTAGTGCTTCTTCCCTTACTCTTTGGTTTATTCTTGTTTATTAAATGTTGATTCGAATTGTATCATGTTTTGTCATTGCAAAGGCTATGGCTCCTAAATCTGCTATGAAGTTTCTTCAGAATACCAAGAAGATGATGGTAGCTCGGAACCTTCAGCGGCAAAAGGAGGTCGGGGAGGGTCTTTCACAGTAGGAGGTCGTTAAGCTTGCCCGATTTTCACCGTGAAAGAGGTCGGGATTGGATCCTTCTGATATGAAAGTTGTTATCCTAACTCCCCTCTCCCGACTTATCTCTTCAGACTCTGCACCTTCGTCTCCTTCATCCACTTAACCGCCTCCCAAAAAATAGAAACCTGATGAAGAAGAGAGCACGACACCAAGAATTTTGATGCTCTGGCCTAGGGAGAGAAGAACCTTGTCCATCATCATCGCGTGAGTATGGATGATGTAGTGATCTCAACTTTCTAGAATCATCTGCAGACTCTGGCTCATGGGGTCTTCGTCTTGTTGGGGTGTGCTCTCAACTTTCTAGGAAGCTGAAGAGTTCTCCTATTCAAGCTACTGCTGGGGCTTTGGTGGCTACTGGAGTCGATGCGGAGAGGCTGAGTGAGATTAAGGTGGAGTTGGAGAAAGAGAGGGACACCTTGAAGGCCGACTCGGAAAGATCTCGGGAGAGGACGAACAAGTCGGAAGTGACTGCAGCCCTGGCTGAGGAGAAGGCCAAGAAATACCAGGAGAGCTATACTAGAGTCTTCGGGGAAAGGCTAGCTTGCGAGGAAGAGCTGGAGAAATTGAAGGAGGAGTTGGCTGGGTTCCAGGAAATAGCTGCCCTAGGCATGGACAAGATGTTTGAGAACCTGGAAGCTCAGGTTAAGGTCTTGGCTCCTGACCTTGATTTGTCTCTCTTTAGTATGGACAATATAGTTTTGGATAGGAAGATTGTTAATTTCCTTTGATAGGCTGGACTTTACGTAGTCGGTCTTTACTGAGTTACTCTTGCAACTCCATTTTTGTTCTGACTTGTTTTGTGGTTGCTTCGTACGAGTTGCTTATATAACTTCTTACATTAACCTGTACCTCGTTGCTTTATCTTGCTGGCCACTTTTGGATCGGGTAATGATTTTTGTGGTTTATTGAGCTTAAGTCAATGCGTTTGAGATGGGAAACTTAAAAAGAAATTAAAAAAAAAAATAGTCCAAGAGTCTTTTATTAATGTTTAAGAAATTCCCTTACATAGCTATCTACTAAAGGCTTGGGTGCCTCTAGCCCTTGTACTGTGCCTCATTAAAAAAACCCTTTCTTTTTGAAAAAAAGAGTGCACATAGGTACAAGACTTTTAGCTGTAGTATCTTTTTAGGTTACAAGCGTGCCAAGACCTTGGGAGCTCCCGTCCTTGGAGGTCGGACACCTTACAAGAACCTTTACTTAGAACCTCTATTATCTTATAGGGTCCTTTCTAGTTGGTAGCTAGCTTTCCTCCACTCGACTTCTGTGTTCTGATGCCATTCTCAATCAGGACGAGGTAGGTGGTGGTGAAGTTTCTATGGGAATTATTGCTTCCATTCTGTATGAAGTCAGAAGGGTGACTCTCCCGTCGTGGAATGTGGAGTGGTTCGGTAAGCCCAAGCTCCTTTTTCATCCTGCAATCGGTGCTTTAGTCCGACTAATATGACTTTGTTTGCAGCTTCAGCCTATCCATTGGCCTGGGGGGTGATGCCAGGGCATCTTGGCCAGTTTTACTGACCTTTTCTTTACTATTTTTAGGGTAGTTTCATGCATTTCTTTAGGAAATAAGCTAGTTTTGGGTAGATATTCACCTACACCTTGATTCAAGCATACATTGTGCATTTTACATTATTTCATGAGGATTTTGCATGAATTTAGTGACAAATTGTATGCTGCATTATCCATGACTTGGACTAGAACTTTGATGCACTCTGTTGCTTGATTTCAGGACCAAAGGAAGCAAGGAAAGGGAGGTAACTTGCAAGGTTAATGAGAAAAGTGATTGCCAATAACACTCTCAAAGCCATCATTGCCCACGTTAAGAGTCACGTTAACTAAGTTAACGTGAACTCTAACGTGGAGAAGGGAAGTTGAGCCAACGTTAGTGACACTTAACATTGTCACTAACGTTGGTAAACACTCATGAGTGGCCACGTTAGAGCCCACGTTAACCTAGTTAACGTGGCCTCTAACGATAAAGGGGGGAAGAGAAGCCAACGTTAGTGACATTCAACATTGTCACTAACGTTGGCCTAAGGATGCAACACACCACGTTAACTCCCACGTTAACTTGGTTAACGTGGGAGCTAACGTAAGAGGTGAGAGTTGTCGACAACGTTAGTGACACTCAACATAGTCACTAACGTTGGAAGCAACCACACAACCCCCCAAGGAGCCACGTTAACTTCCACGTTAACTTAGTTAACGTGGAAGCTAACGATGAGGAATGAATGATGAGCCAACGTTAGTGACACTCAACATTGTCACTAACGTTGGGATGGATAAGAATGGCCACGTTAGAAGCCACGTTAACCTAGTTAACATGGACTCTAACGTGAGATCCAGGGGCACATTGGAACGTTAGTGACAATGTTGAGTGTCACTAACGTTCTTGAAGAGTGGCAAGGCCACGTTAGAAGCCACGTTAACCTAGTTAACGTGGGCTTTAATGTGAAGCAAAAAGGGGCACACTGGAACGTTAGTGACAATGTTGAGTGTCACTAACGTTTTCGAAGGTTGGCAAGGCCACGCTAGAAGCCACGTTAACCTAGTTAACGTGGGCTCTAACGTGAGGCAAAGGGGTACATTGGAACGTTAGTGAAAATGTTAAGTGTCACTAATGTTCTCAAACTTATACTTTCACTAAATGTTAACACCCCTAACGCCCTGAGCTAAAGTCTCTGCCCACTTAGCACTTTCTCTCTGCAAGTAAAGCCAAGCCCAAATGAAGAAAAGAACTGCTTCAAACTCAAGATCCAAAGGCCCAAGACTTGAAGAGCCAACTAGAAGCTGAGAGAAGTAGTATATATAGGAGTAGCTTTGAATTGAGAAAGGAGTTCTGGAGGCTAGAAAAAGGAGAACTACTCTCTGTATTTTACTTTCTTTGCATTTTCTAGTTTTATGATGTATTCTCCATCTTTGTTTTCATTTTCAAGAGCTATGAACAACTAAACCCCTTTCATTGGGTTAGGGAGATCTGTTGTAATTTGATGGATCAATACTAATTTTCATTATTCTTCTTCTATCTTTTCTCTTGATTTTACTTGAAAGCTTTCGATCTTCATCCAATTGAGTAGTTATATTGGAAGAGAAGCTATTCAAACTTGGATCTCTTTTGAACCTTGAAAGAGGAATGAAGAGATCAAGCTAGAAATGCTTTCTCATGCTGGACCAAATTGGGTTTGGATGGGTATGTGACTATAACCCTCTCAATATTTGATTTGGGAAATGCATGTGGTATAATCAGTGACCATACTTCATCTCTTCTCATGAGCAATTGACCAAGGAATTGGCTATTGATCAAGATTTGAGAGATTGAATTGCAAGAAATTGTAATTCAATCACTTAAGATTGCCAATGAGATCAATGAGTGCATTGATTGAGGAAGAGATGAAAATGAACTTGATCCGGAGAATTGCAACATCTCCTAAGCCCAATGAACTCCCCATCTCTGATCTTACCCATTCTCTTTAATTTCTGCCATTTACTTTTATGAGCAAATCCCTCATTCCCATTTACAATTCTGCAATTTATTTTCAGTCATTTACTTCCAGTCCTTTAATTCTAGCAATTACTTTTCTGTTATTTACATTCCCGCCATTTTATTTTCTGCAACTCTCAACCCAAATTCTGGATTCGCTCAACTAGAACATTCTTCTAATTAAAGTTGCTTGATCAATCAATCCTTGTGGGATTCGACCTCACTCTATTGTGATTTTTTACTTGACGACAAATTCGGTACACTTGCCGAAGGGAGATTTATTGAGAGACAAGTTTTTCGCGCATCAGGGGGCAGTCCGTCAAACCATTTCATGGAAGCTTTTGTTAAAGTGGTCGGGAAGGCTTTGCAACAAGTTGCGTTAGAAGTGTCAGCCAGATACGTTCTGCTTCTGAAATTGCTGAGATGGTGACTCAGATTGGACATTCTGTCGTAGAGATCCATGTCAGGTGATTTGAAGTTCTGAGGAACCCTAGCCCTCATGATCTCTTCTATGAACAGGTCGCGTCCTCCCAACGGACTATCGTTACGCTCCGTCCGATTAGTCCTTCTTTGTACGCCAGCTTCTAACTTCTGTAACTTGTCTTCTAATTCCTTTCGTTGCCTTACTTCCTTTTGCAGTTCCCGTTCTGCCTCCCGCTATCATTTGGCCTCGTGTTCGAGCTACTGGAGCCGATTTCCTTAACCGTGAATGAGGTCCAGGATCTTAATCGCATAAGGTGGATCCTATGCCTCGAGATGATGAACCTCAGACAGAATCCTCCTGTTTGAGGATTCCCAGAGGTCCCTTTCCTGTGGGGGCCATGATGTGATGGCAGAGGAGGAAGGAAGAGGGTTTGATCTTCTAGCTGGTCTTCTAGTTCAGATTCAGATGCCATATAGCCGTCTCTGAGCTTGTGGTCCACCATTGGTCAGAGGGTGAATTCTAGGTCCCCGACAATGGCACCAATATTACGGGGGTTACCTGAAACGTAGATTTGGGCCTGAACGTGAGGTCTAGATCCCTTTGTGTGGCAGCGTCCGACTTATTGATGCTGAGGTACTGTCTGTCCGAGTTCTTCATGAGGAGGTAGCGGGTGGTATCTGCAAGAGACTCCGATGCTTAAATCAGCAAGGACTTTAGGCAGGTTTTTAGTAGATTAGAACGTGTGTTATACCTAGGGGGTGCTAGTGTATTTATACTAGAACTGCTAACCACCTTTTGTTGGAGTAATCTTATCTTTTCTGGTAGATAAGCGTTCCTTTTATCTTGGGAGTTTGTTAAGATTCACCTTCTAGATACAGTGGAGGTTTTAGGGAGCAGTTTATCTGCTTTGAGTGAGTAGGGCTTTCGCCCTTAAGAAGTCGGTGTCCGACCTTGATAAACCACTATTTTATGGTTTATCTTGTGCTAATTTGAGTGGTTTTTTATCAATTCTTTACTCACTTATTCATATAATTTGCATGGTTTTACAATTCCTTCCTAATTCTGTGATATAGTTGAAAACATGTTTCCTGGGCCTTTAAACTATCAATTTTAATTATCTTTTATTACCATTCGATGCCGTGATCTGTGTGTTGAGTACTTTCAGGATTTATAGGGCAGGAATGGCTTAGAGGATAGAAAGGAAACGTGCAAAAGTGGAAGGAACGCGAAAAATGAAGTTTTGAGAAGCTGGCAGCGACGCGCACGCATGAGTGACGCGTACGCGTGACTAGCGCAAAAGACAAGCGACGCGTACGCGTGACTGACGTGTATGCGTGACAAGAAATTTCGCCAAACGATGCATATGCGTGACCTACGCATACGCGTGATATGCGCCACGTGCAGAAAGTTGCAGAAAGCTATGGGGGCGATTTCTAGGCTCCTTTTTGGCCCAATTCCAAGCCCGAGAACACAGAATAGATGCTGCAAAATGGGGGAATCATGAGAGGAATCATTCATTCATTCATTCATCAATTCACAAAAATTTAGGTTTTTAGATGTAGTTTCTAGAGAGAGAGGCTCTCTCCTCTCTCTAGGTTTTAGGATTTCTCTTAGTTTTAGGTTTATTTCTTCTCAATTCCAGGTTCAATGTTCCTTTAATTTAATTCTCTTCTACTCTTGATTGTTCTAGTCCTTTAGTTTATCTATTTCTCTTGTTGATTCATTTATTTTCCTAATTTAGTTTATGAATTCCCATGTTAGACGTGATTTTCTATTTAATGCAATTTGAGGTATTTCAGATTTATGATTGCTTTCTTCAATTTATGTTATTGATGCTTACAATTGGTTGTTTAGATTTTATTGTCTCTTATTGCTTTTCTATATTTTTATGTTATGCCTTCCAAGTGTTTGGTAAAATACTTGGGAGGGCCTTAAGTTAGATTGTTATGATTCTTGGCTTTGGTTGAATAATTGGAGACGCTCGAGTTATCAAACTCCTTTGTTGATTGATGATTGAAAGTTGCTGGTTGATTTGGATCCCTCTAAAGCTAGTCTTTCCTTAGGAGTTAACTAGGACTTGAGGAATCAAATTGATTAGTCCACTTGACTTTCCTCCATAGTTAGAGGTTAACTAAGTGGGAGCAATGAACAATTCTCATCACAATTGATAAGGATAACTATGATAGGACGTCCAGTTCTCATACCTTGCCAAGAGTTTTCTTAGTTATTAATTTAATTTCTTGCGATTTTATTTCCTTACTCCTTATTTCAAAAACCCAAAAAGATACTTTTCCACAACCAATAATAACCACACCTCCCTGCAATTCCTTGAGAGATGACCCGAGATTTAAATACTTCGGTTTAATTTATTGGGTTTGCTTTAGTGACAAACAAGTTTTTGTATGAAAGAATTCTTTGTTGGTATAGAAACTATACTAGCAACGAGAACTTATTTGTGAATTCTCTACTAGCAAAGATCCGTTCGTCAGACCTCCTAAAATAGGTCGGGCTTACCTTGAGGTCTATCTTTATTGGTAGGGCTTTTAGTGTTATTGAGTTCGGCTTTCATTTATTGGGCTAGGGTATGAACACCAGCGAATACTATATGAAGAGCATTAGCTCTTCTCCTTCTCCAAGCAATGAAACACATTGCTGGTTGCATGAGGAGAAGGAAGAAAACTCCATAACTCTAACCTCTCATTTAAATCCCTATAACTTTCGATTCGGAACTTTGATTGGCGAGTCGTCAGTCGTCACGCATTCGTCTCGGAATCCTCTACAAGACCACTAACAATTTGTTAAGAAATCTGAGTTTTCACACCCAGATCTTCTCATCTCAGTTTCAAAAATTTGGAGTTTTGGGTATTGAAGAATTGAATAATTTTGATGATTTAGGTGAACTCTGGCAATGGAAAATTATTGGATTTTACTCAATATCTCGTGGGTAATGGTAAAGAACTCATAACCCTTGTGAATCCTTTAATTATATGAGATTGGATAGTAAAATTAGTGGTTGTGTATGTAATTGTGTGAAATTATGTTGTGTAAATGTGAATTGAAACAATAATGATAATGTTGGAGGCTTGGAAACATATTCAGAGCTTGAAACTCACTTGGTGAAGGTTTGGAGCTTGTGTATCGAGGGCTTGCGGTGCCTTGTGACTTAGGGAGAAATCGGCCAAGATATGGTTTCGGTTTCTCGTAACTAAAATATAATGTGTCATGAAAACTTAGGTTTGTTAACCGTAAGATAGGATTTAATTGTTGATGTTGTTGATCATTGATATTTGTTGGTTATTGAATTAAATTGTTGATTGGAATGTGTTGAGGATAATTATTGAATTGGTGTTATGGAGTTGTTTAAGTGAATTATGAGGTGTTGAATGTTAAGTTTGTCTATGAGAATGCATTGCTTGTCTATGAGTTTGTCTATGGATAATTTTTGACTATTTAGTAAAAGTGAATTTTTGACCAACTTCGACAAGTCATAACTCGGCTTCCGGGCCCCCAATTTGTGTCAAACTTGTTTCAAACAAAAATTGGATCCGTAAAGTTTATGCCGTTCGAAGAACGGATGAAACTATTTTTGGGCTTGACTGGCAAGGATTATGGTGGTTTACCGCTTGTCCAATGTCGACATGTCTGTGGGGATCGTGGTGATTTACCGCCTACGGGTTATAAAATTGTGATTCATGCACCTGACAAGGATTGTGGTAGTGTACCACTTGTCAAGGATTGCAGTTGAGGTAGGGATCGTGGTTATTTACCACCCACAGGTTGTTCCTTTCCAATTGAAAAATGTCTGTGGTAATCAAGGTGGTTTACCATTTGCAGATAGTGAGAATCATGGTGGTTTATCGTTCACGAGGTGAGGATCGTGGTACTATATCGCTCACCAGTTTTCAAGAGGACGATGCCCAGGTTAGTTACCGGACATGTCGGGTTGGCTTTGTAACTGACAGATGAGGCTCATCAACCATATGGCATGCATGCATCATGGACATTTGTATGTTTTATTTGAGTGGGTATTGTCTTGGCTTGCTTAATTGTTTATTCATGTTAATTACTAATTGTCTACTTGTTATATGTGCTTTCTTTGTCTGTTTTGCTTGTGTTTACAACTGAGAGATCTCTCATACTGGCAGAGGAGATGCTGATGACGGTTCCACTGGCAATGGGGAGGTTAGAAGGAATCAGAAAGGATTTAGTTAGTTTAAAATGAGAATCCTTTAGTTAGTTGCTATGTTTTTCAGGTTTAAGTTATGAATTTAAGTTAAATTTAAATACTGGAAGTTCTAAGGTTGCCTCTGCTTTTTCCGAGACCTTATATGTTAGTTATGTGGGCACCATTACCATACTGAGAATCTTTGGTTCTCATTCTATACAAATGTTGTTGTTTTCAGATGCAGGTCGAGAGGCACCTCGCTGAGCGTCTGATGTTTCTAAGGAAGCAAAGTCTAGCTTTTGGGATGTTATATTTTGAGCTGTTGTTCTATATTTATGTTTATAGACTCTTCTATGTATTTATATAACTTATGTTTTGTCCCTCTTAGAGGTTGACTGGGAGAAACAAGTGTTATAAACGGTCTTTTTGGGTTCTTGGGGGGTACTTATGTATATATATATATATGCTCTGACTGGCCTTCCCTTCGCAGGCCATCTTTTTCGCGCGATCTTATCTACCTTTCTGCGTTTATGCGCTCATGAGTAATGCGCTTTTCTTTTCGCGGTTTTTGCTTAAACCTTTCTTCAAGGCTCCTAGTTACAAATTTCTTCAAGTATATCTGTGTATAATTTTATTTTTAGGGGTCGTAATACCTCACCACATCTGTTTTACGACTTAAGTGTAAAGTTCTGTGTGATAGGGTATTACAAACGGTATTGCTATGGACTTTGTGTCAGGATTGCCAAGGAGTAGAGTAGGATTTGATGCAGTGTGGATGATTGTTGATCGATTGACGAAATTCGCTCATTTCTTGCCTATCTGTATGACTTATTCTTTTGAGAAATCGGTGAGGTTGTACATTAAGGAGATTGTAAGATTGCCTAGTGTGTCTACAACTGATAAGCGGATAATTTATACGCTTTTTGGCATTGTTTTTAGTATGTTTTTAGTATATTTTAGTTAGTTTTTATTATATTTTTATTAGTTTTTATTTAAAATTCACTTTTTTGGACTTTACTATGAGTTTGTGTATTTTTCTGTGATTTCAGGTATTTTCTGGCTGAAATTGAGGGACTTGAGCAAAAATCTGATTCAGAGGCTGAAAAAGGATTGCAGATACTGTTGGATTCTGACCTCCCAACACTCGAAGTGGATTTTCTGGAGCTATAAAAGCCCAATTGGTGCGCTCTCAATTACGTTGGAAAGTAGACATCCTGAACTTTCCAAAAATATATAATAGTCCATACTTTGCCCAATATTTGATGGCCCAAACCGGCATTTCAAGTCAGCATAGAAATTATGGCGTCAAAACGCCAGAACTGGCATAAAAGCTGGAGTTAAACGCCCAAACTGGCACAAAAGCTAGCGTTTAACTCCAAGAAAAGTCTCTACACATGGAAGCTTCAATGCTCCGTCCAAGCACACACCAAGTGGGCCCGGAAGAAGATTTCTGCATTAATTACCTATTTCTGTAACCCTAGGCTACTAGTTTTCTATAAATAGGACCTTTTGCTATTGTATTTAGAGACTTTTACACACAGACTTTCATATACCTTTTGATCTTTATGTTTGGGGAGGCTGGCCATTCGGCCATGCCTAGACCCTGTACTTATGTATTTTCAACGGTGGAGTTTCTACACACCATAGATTAAGGTGTGGAGCTCTGCTGTTCTTCATGAATTAATACAATTACTATTATTTTTCTATTCAATTCATGCCTACTTCTTCTCTAAGATATTCATTCGTTCTTCAACTTGATGAATGTGATGATCTGTGACACTCATCATCATTCTCACCTATGAGCATGTGCCTGACAACCACCTCTGTTCTACTAGCAATGGCTTGAATGCGTATCTCTTGGGTTTCTAATCTAAGATTGGAACCTTCGTGGTATAGGCTAGAATCAATTGGCGGCCATTCCTGAGATCCGAAAAGTCTAAACCTTGTCTGTGGTATTCCGAGTAGGATCTGGGAAGCGATGACTGTGACGAGCTTCAAACTCGCGAGTGTTGGGCGTGTGACAGACGCAAAAGGATCAATGGATCCTATTCCAACATGATCGAGAACCGACAGATGATTAGCCGTGCGGTGACAGCGCATTTAGAACATTTTCACTGAGAGGACGGAAAGTAGCCATTGACAACGGTGATGCCCAACATAAAGCTTGCCATGGAAGGGAGTATGAATGATTGGAAGAAGGCAATAGGAAAGCAGAGGTTCAGAAGGAACAAAGCATCTTCATACGCTTATTTGAAATTCCTACCAATGAATTACATAAGTATTTTTATCTTTATTTTATGTTTTATTTATCTTTTAATTATCAATTCTCCATAACCATTTGAATCCACCTGACTGAGATTTACAAGATGACCATAGCTTGCTTCAAGCCGACAGTCTCCGTGGGATCGACCCTTACTCACGTAAGGTATTACTTGGACGACCCAGTGCACTTGCTGGTTAGTTGTGCGGAATTGTGACAAAGTGTGATTCATGTTTGAGAGCTCCAAGTCTTTGGCGCCATTGTTGATGATCACAATTTCGTACACCAACAACCATAGTGTTAGATAGAGATCATTGATTCACTTTAAAATTTTGGGGAGCTTTCTAGAAAGTATTCAGAACTTAATTGTGCTTAAGCACGGTGTACCATCCTCAAACCAATGGCTAATCAAAGAAAACGATTCAGACTCTAGAAGATTCATTGAGAGTATATGTGTTGGACCAACTGGCGAGTTGGGATCGCTATATGTCGTTGGTGGAGTTTACGTACAATAACAATTACCATGCAAGCATCGAAATGGCTTCGTATGAGGCTCTGTATGGGAGAAAGTGTCGATGTCCATTATGTTAGTATGGGCCAGAGAGGAACGTTTGTTGGGGTCTGAATTGGTGGCTAAGACGACTGAACATATTAAGAGGATTCGAGCCAGAATTCTTATTGCTCAGAGTCGTCAGAAAAACTATGCTGATCGAAGATGGAAGCCTTTGGAATTTGAAGAGGGAGATCATGTATTCTAAAATATTACTCCGACTATGGGAGTGGGTAGAGCAATAAAAATGAAGAAGTTGGATCCCTATTACATTGGTCCATTTCAAATTCTTAAGAGGTTTGGGCCAGTGGCATATCAAATGGCTTCACTGCCATATCTTTCAAACCTGCACGACGTATTTCATGTTTCTCAGTTTTGGAAGTACACATCTGATGTAACACACATGTTAGTGCTCGAATTGGTTCAGCTGAAGGAAAATCTTACATTTCAAGTGGCTCCGGTGAGAATTGATGATGTCAGCATCAAGAAACTACGCGAAAAAGAAGTTCTATTGGTGAAGGTTACTTGGAGTCGAGTGGGAATGGAAGAGCATACATGGGAGCTCGAATATGACATGCGGAAGAATTACCCTCACATATTTGAAGGTAATTGTAATTAAATTTTGAGAGCAAAATTTATAATTAGGTGGGTAGGATGTAAAACACAATTAAATAATAAATAATAAATTAATTATGAGTGAAGAAGGTTAAAAATCTAACAATTATAATTGGGAGAGATAAATAATTTAGAATATGAATTAAAACACTTATCTTAAAGGTTTTGGCCCAAGGTTGGGCCAAACAAGACAAAAACCACAAACAGACTCATGTTAGGCCTAAGCCCATAGCTTATAAGCCTTTCTCCCTTCATATTTTAGCACTCTCCCCCTCATTAACACAAACACATTTAGCATAAAGAGAGAAGAGAGGAAGAGAGTGGTGCTCTAAGGTCATTATTCACACTCACACAAAAATCCTCATAACTTTCAATCCGAAGCTCCGATCGAAGATCCGTTTGTGATCATACGTCGCTCTCACCATGTTCTTCGATTCTATCTAAGTATTTTCCATTTCTCTTCAATTTCTCATTTTTGGTTTGGGTGTTGAGAAAATTTTGATTTTTCAATGATTAGGGGAGGTTTAATCTTGAGTTTTGATGGAGTTTCAACCCAAGGTTACGTGAGATAAAGTAAGGAAGCTTAATTTTCTGAATTTTACATTTTGAGTAAAAACCCTAGTATGAATATTGAATAAATTATTGTGATTAGATTATATGGATTAGCTTGTCTTGTTTGGTTGAATTGGTGCGGTTGGAGTACGTGGTATGATTTTGGAACAATTGGCAGAGGCTTGGAGGAGTTGGTTGAGGCTTGATTCAGGTAGGGAAGGAAATTCAAGTGTTGGAAAAATCATCATCGGTAAGGTACGGGTCTAAGTTTTAAGTAGGCATTATATAAACTATGTGAAAACCTAGGCTAATTGTCCCTAGGATAGGATTGAATAAAATTGATTGTTGTGGTGATTATTTGGTTTTATAATAGCTTGAATTATGATGTGAATATATGTGTGTGAGTGTGTGTGTGTGTGTGTGTGTGTGTGTGTGTGTGTGATGGAAATAGTAATTGATAAGAAAATTGGGCCAGAGGCTGTGATAGGGTGAAGAATTTCCTATTTGGTAAGTTGAGGTAAGTGGTGTAGATTTTTATATGACAATGAGAAGACTGATGTTTAGTTGGTTGTGAATTTGGATGTATGAATGTTGTGTATTGTTGTGAATGGATATAGTTGATGAGACATGCTAAATGAGTTAGTATTGAGTTGGTTAGGCTTGAAATAGTTGAAAATTGATGAATGAGTGTTTGGAATATTTAGAAATGGTATTGGAGTAGTTTGAACTAAATTGCGTTGAGAATTAGTGAAAATAGGCAATAGTGTGGATTTGGGTAAAAATAGAATTTTAACCAACTTAAACGGGTCATAACTTGGCGCTCGGAGTTTGAAATTTAATGAAATTTGTCTTAAATTAATAGTAATGATGAGAGCTTTAAAATGATTTAAGAATGAATGAAAACAAAATTTTGTAGGGAAAGTTATGAACAATTGAAAATGATATTTTAAACTAAATTATGAGATGTTGCAGAAAAATTAGAGTTTTGGGCTATGTGCGCACGCACAGGGTTATGTGCAATGTAACACCCTAATTAGCATAAGCTTTACCTCGCGTCGTAAAGCAAAGATTAATCAGAGATTACGACAGTTCTAAGCTCATACATAATATATATATATATATATATATATATATATATATATATATATATATATATATATATATATATATATATATATATATATATATATATATATATATATAGAAAGAATAGTATAATCTAGAAGCCCGATGAATGATATTGCTCAAAAACCCGATTTAAAAAGCGCAAAACGTACTAACGGGGCTTCTAACTTAAAACACAAGGTACAGATAAGATATATCAAAAGGTAGTATAATATCATAAGAATCTAGCCACGGCTCGTGGAGTTTAAGCCGGCTAGCCATATACAGACTATGCAGAAACCAGACAGTAAAAAAATAGCTTATACAAGTTTTGTTCTCTCAATACATGCCTTTAGGCTAAAACAAAATACAAAAATGAGAGATGTATAACAAAATAAACAAAAGACTCCAAAAGGTATCCAGATCCTCCGCTTCTGTCACCATCCAAGCAACTCACCAAGGTGGTTGCGACCTGCATCTGAAAAACACAACAGAAATATGGTATGAGAACCGGAGGTTCTCAGTATGGTAACAGTATCCAATGATGTAGGATATAAGACCCCGGGACGCCAAAGGCAATCCTAGACTTCATATCCATTATAAGATTCATCTTAGGCATACTAACACAATAAAGCATAATAATATAAATCTTAACATAAATAAACAGGGTACTCTATCTTAGGGGATTTCTAATCTAACCAACACCGTTGTCCCACAGCCTTCACCAACCTATCCTCCATGCAATCCCATCGCCACGGCCTTCCGAACCTCCTCAATCCCAGCAGAAATCACAAATAATTGCAATGCAAATAAATCACAAGTATAAGCATATAAGAAGAGTAGTCAAGTAAGCAAATAGGCATGTTATTCAATTAGGCATACAATTTTAAGTCGACAAAGCAAACAAACATATAGAAAATGCACATGATGAATGCCTGCCTTACTGGCTGTGATATCACATTGTCGGTTCAACTGCCAACCCGACACATCTCCATGGAGATGTCGCCCTTCGGAATCATCGTTGGGAACCCCCGAGATATAGTGCTCGGATCACTGTCCAGGGTTTTGAGCATGCACGCTCTATGGATCTGAAGGGATGTGAGTGGGATACTCTTGCCTCAGACCTCACATCTCAATGTAAGCGAGATTAACCACCGTCCTTACGATATCCTCACTGTCCTTAGCATCTCATAATCTCAGTACGAATCAGTACTTCAGTGGTCTTTCAGAAAATATTTTCAGTATACATGGATCCATCATCTCATTTAGAGTCCTCGACTCATCTTAACCACCATAAATTCACATTTCAGTTCCGAACTCAATAGTTCCTCATTTCTCATCTCATATACCAATCATCCTTCACATACCATCAAACCATCCTCAGTACACCCGAGACCTAATCCTTCATTCTCTAATTTTTCATAAAAATAATCAACTAAAACCCTTAGATTATTTCCCATGTTTTCATACTCAAAATTAAGCCCAAAAATCTCAAAATGGTGTCATAAAAGCTTACAATCATGTTGAGAAGGTGAAATAGTTGAAAACAAAATTAAATTTGAGAAATAGGGCGTGTGCGTCCGCACAGGGGTGTGCGTGCGCACGCCCAGAAAGATTTTTAAAAGTGTGTGTACGCACAGAGTAGGGCTGGAAATGAGCCGAGCTGAGCCGAGCTAGACCAAGCTCAAGCTCAGCTCACAAAAATTGAGCTTGGGTCACGACTCGACTCATTAACAATCGAGCTTATTTTTTAAGCTCAAGCTCGGCTCACCAAAAGCTCACGAGCTGGCTCAAATAAGAGAAACATAGATACATAATCTATAATTTTATATCAATAAATTATAACTTATATATTTTTAAAAATATTTGAAAAGATCAATTTTATATATTGTTTATCTATCAATAAATTATAAATTTTTTATTTATGTCCTATATTAAAATTATATGTAAAAAATAAATATAAATATTAAATAATTAAGATTGTTATAATATATATATATATATATATAATCGAGTCAGCTCACGAGCTAATGAGCTGAGCTTATCCAAGCTCAAACTCGACTCATTTAATTTATGAGCTCAATTTCAGGCTCAAACTTGGCTCACCAGCTCACGAGCTTAGCTTATCGAGCTGTTAACGAGTCGAGCTCGAGCTGGCTCATGAGCTGGCTCATGAGCTTCCAGCCCTAGCACAGGGGGTGCGTACGCACAGGTACGAAAATTTTCAAGTCTGTTCACCCGCACAAGCTGTGCTAGCGCCCCCAACAGACTGACCTTCCCAACATGTGCGTGCGCACAGAGCCGTGCATACGCACAGGTTGTAATTTCTTATTCGTGTGTGCGTGCACAAGCTGTACTAGCACTGCAACCAGGGAGCCTTCCCCTGCTTGTGCGGACGCACAGGTCTGTGCGTGTGCACATGTTAAAATGTTCGCAGGGCTGTGCGTGCGCACATACCAGAAATCATAAAATTCTATAACTTAGCAGAATTTCAGATTTTTACACCAATCTTTGAATAATCATAACTTCCTCTACGAAAACCCAAATTTTACAAACTTTATATCTATTTGAACGGTTTTTAATAAGCTTTAATCTCCAACAAATTTCAATAAATTTTGAAAACCGAGGCAAAAATTATGATCAGACAAATTTTACCAAAAACCCATTTTTACCAAATTTCACCATTTTCACAATTGTTGAAAAAAACACAACCAAAACCATACCAAACCATTCCAAACTTTATTTTCATCAAAATCTATCCTTTGTATCATATTACACCATAGTATCACATTTTCCTTCACATTTCATTATTCTCAACCTCAATTATCACATATACAACATATTCACCAATCATCATTATATCACTATCAATTCTCATCGTCAACTCAACCATGATTCATATTAGTAATCAACAATACTCATTCATCCAAGTCCATCATATTTCAACTTCATCATTTAACCATAACAACAACATCAATTCGTTATACATCATCAACACAAACAATCATCAACAGCATATAAATTTCCAAACCTATCTTATGGGTCACTAGCCTAAGTGTCCATGAATATTATATACTACATAGAGGAAACTGAAACCATACCTTGGCCGATTCCCAATATACCAAAACTCAAAATTGAGCACACAATAGTCACCAAAAAGCTTTCCAATACAATCCAAGCTTCCAACAATCACCAACAAGCTCCAATAATATCCAACAATCACAACTTCAAGCTATAACACACATAAACTATAACTAATCAACCTAGTGCTCATAAAAATTGAAATTTCACAAGGGTTCAAGAGTAACTCACCTTACTCAAAAGTTTTGGAAGCCAAAACCACAAGCAATCAAGTACTAGAGTGTACCTAAACACCCAAAACACAAGATTTCACTCAACCAAATCCTACAACTCGAATTTCTCAAGAACACAAAAACCGGGCAGAGAAACTCGAGAAACTTACCATAATGCTTAGATAGATGTGACGGGCTCGGCGAGAGATTCGCGTAGCCGCTGACGGCACGCGAATCAGAGTATCGTAGCTCGAGATATCGTGGATTGAAGCGAAGAGTGAATAGTGTTTCTCTCTTCTCCTTTCCCACTTCTTTTCTGCTGAGTGTGTGTTAATGAGGTGAAGGGTTCATTAAATGAACCTTTATATATGTTGGACTTGGGCCGATCCAACCCGTTAGCATTTTTTAGCCCGTTTGGCCCAACTTTGGGCCAAACCTTTAAAATTAACGCCCGGTTTTCCATTTATAACATTTTCCTAAGGTTTTTGACTATTCTCACTTTTTCTCGCGCAGTACCAGGCAGATTTGAAACGCTTGATTTGCGGTTTTTCACGGTTTTTCGCAAAAAACACATTTTCTGCCTTAGAAAGACCCACTGAGTCCAAAAATCACATTTAAATCCTCAAATTCTCATTCTAACTTTTCGGAATCTAATTTAGACAATATTAATTACTTAATTAACCGGTTGATTAATTGTAGTTCTTACATTTCTCCCCACTAAATAAGAAATTTTGCCCTCAAAATTTAATGATTACCTGAGAAAAGCTCGGGGTAATCTTTTTGCATCTTGGATTCCAATTCTCAAGTATGCTCTTCAACTCCCGCTCACTCCCAAGCTACTTTAACTAACTGAACTTCCTTTCCTCGCAGCTTCTTCACACTAGTATCGTTAATACGCACCGGGGTTACTTGGAAGGTTAAGTTCTCCCTCAACTCGACTGACTCAGGCTCCAACACATGTGCCGCATCCGACGTGTACTTGCGGAGCTGTGACATGTGGAATACGTCATGTAAGTTAGACAGATGAAGCGGCAAAGCTACTTGATATGCCACCGGCCCGAATCGTCTCAGAATCTCAAACGGTCCAATGAACCTCGGATTCAACTTCTTGGTCTTAATGGCTCTTTCGATCCCAATTGTCGGTGTAACCCTTAGAAATACATGTTCTCCCACTTCAAACTCTAACGGTTTCCTTCTCTGATTTGGATAACTCTTCTGTCAGCTCTGGACAGTTAAAATTCTCTCCCGAATCTTCTTAATCTTCTCAGTAGTCTCAGCTACCAAATCGGGATCTAAAACACTTACTTCACCCGATTCATACCAACAAAGTGGAGATTGGCACTTCCGTCCATACAAGGCCTCATACGAAGCCATCCCAATGCTCGCATGAAAGCTATTGTTGTACGCAAACTCCACCAATGGCATGTAGCGATCCCAACTTCCGGGTTGATCCAACACACATGCCCTCAGTATATCTTCTAATGTCTGAATAGTCCTCTCTGACTGTCCATCTGTTTGTGGATGATATGCAGTACTGAGACATAGTTTTGTACCGAAAGCTTTTTGGAAAGCTCTCCAAAATCTTGATGTGAATCGGGGATCACGGTCCAACACTATGCTCGATGCACACCATGCAACCTTACTATCTCCTTGATAAACAACCTCGCTACCTCTTCCATTGAACAACTTATTCGGATAGGTAGAAAATGAGTGGATTTGGTTACGCGATCCACAATCACCCAAACCGTGTCAAATCCCGACCTAGTCCTCGGTAAACCGGTCATAAAATCCATTGCAATTCCTTCCCATTTCCACTGAGGAATCTCAAGAGGCTGTAGCATCCCTGACAACTTCTGATGCTCTATCTCCACCTTCTGACACGTCAGGCACTTGGATACCACTGTTGCTACATCACCCTTCATCCTAGACCACCAGAACATCTTCTTTAAGTCATAATACATCTTCGTATTTCCGGGATGAATAGAAAACCCACTGTTGTGAGTTTCTAACAACAAATTTTGTCTCAAACTCCCAACATCCGGTATGCAAATCCTTCCCTTGTATCTCCATAATCATTCACTATCTTTAGTGAATTCTTCACGCCTCTTATCACCAACTGGTTGAAATAATCGTTGAAGTTGTTGCTCATCTTCCTAGGCCTTCTGAATCTCTGTTTTAAAGGTACTCGAGATCTGCAACTGATTCAAACAAACTCTTTTAGCAACTTCACCAATATCCAGCTTAAGATCTACGAACTTATCTACTAGCTCTTCTTCCTTGATTCTCATCCAAGCTATGGTTAACGATTTTTGGCACAATGCATCTGCTACCACATTCGCCTTTCCAGGGTGATAACTCAACTCAAAATCATAGTCCTTTAACAATTCCATCCACCTCCTCTGTCACATATTTAGCTCTTTCTGATCAAAGATGTACTTGAGACTCTTATGATAAAAAAAATGCTAAATCTCACTCCATACAAGTAGTGTCTCCAAATCTTTAAGGCAAACACAATTGCCGCTAATTCCAAATCATGAGTGGGGTAATTCACTTCATGCGGTCTCAGCTGACGTGATGCGTAAGCCACCACATTTCGGTGTTGTATCAACACGTAACCCAAACCCTTCAGTAACGCATCACAATATACTTCAAACGGTTCCTGCGATTCTGGCAAGATTAAAACAGGTGCTGAAGTTAACTTTTGCTTCAAAGTTTGAAAACTCTCTTCACACTCCGATGTCCACACAAACGGTACCTCTTTCCTTGTCAATTTAGTCATCGGTAGTGTAATCCAGGAGAATCCTTCAATGAATCTCCGGTAATATCCAGCTAATCCTAAGAAACTTCTGACTTTCGTTACCGTTGTTGGCCTTTCCCATTCCATCACTGCTTTTACCTTAGAAGGATCTACTGTTATTCCTCCTTTGCTCACCACGTGACCTAGGAACTTCACTTCCTCCTTCCAAAACTCACACTTTGACAACTTAGCATATAATTTCTGCTCTTTTAAGATTTGCAACACAATCCTCAAGTGTTCCTCATGCTCCTTTACCGTATTAGAGTAAACTAAGATATCGTCTATGAAAATCACCATGAATTTGTCCAAATAGGAACGAAATACTCTGTTCATGTAGCCCATGAAAATAGCAGGTGCAATCGTTAACCTAAAGGACATTACGCAAACTCGTAGTGTCCATAGCGTGTCCTAAACGTAGTCTTAGGGATATCATCCTCTTTCACCCTTATTTGATGGTAACCGGATCTCAAATTGATCTTGGAAAACACTCCAGATCCTTACAATTGATCCATCAAGTCATCTATCCTTGGCAGCGGGTACTTGTTCTTCACAGTCACTTTGTTCAACTGTCGATAGTCCACACACACTAGCATTCCTCCATCCTTCTTTTTCACCAATAAAACTGGCACTCCCACGGTGATACACTTGGTCGAATGAACCTCTTATTCAGAAGCTCTTCCAACTGAGTCTTTAACTCTGCCAGCTCTATCGAAGCCATTCTATACGGCGCAATCGATACTGGTCCGGTTCCCAGCACCAATTCAATTGCAAATTTAATCTCCCTTTGAGGTGGAAACTCAGGGATATCTTTCAGGAACACCTCCGGAAAGTCTCTAACCACTGGCATCTGATCTAAGTTCTGAGCATCACCCAACGCATTAGCAGTGAACATGATATAACCCTGACACTCTTTCCCACTACAATGTACCATTACAGAGTTCAGGTAATACCCCGCAGCTACCACTACTCCATTTTCTCCTTCCAGCATAAATTGAATTGTCCGTTCAAAGCAATCCAATAAAATTCGGTTCTTTGACAACGAATCAAATCCCAATATCATCTCCAACCCAACCATTGGTAAACAGATCAAGTCATGCACAAAGTCTCTACCCTCAAGCTTGAAACCTACTTGCCTACACCCTGACCTAGTCATCACCGTCTGATGCGGAGTATGTACATGCAGATCAAATACTAACTCTGATACTTTCAAGCCTAGTTCCTCAACTTTAGCAAACGAAATAAACGAATGCGATACTCCAGTATCATACAATGCAACTAAGGATTTATCACTAACTAGACATATACCTCTCATCAACGGATCTACCTTGAAAGCATCCTTGGCGTTCACAGCAAAGACTCGGCCTTGATGCTGACTCTGGCCCGCATTTTGGTTCCTTCCATGAGTGTAATCCCTCGCAATGTGGCCAGGCAACCCACAACTGAAGTAACCACCTAAACCAATCTTGCATGAGTCATAAGGATGAAAACACCCACAACGTACACATATCAAATCCAGAGAATTCTTACTCTAATTTTCTTTCCCTTTAGCATACTGAAACTGAGTCTGAGTGTTCTTCCTGAAGCCTCTTTGACCTTGTGTCGCATATCCTCCTCTTTTGATGCTTTGACCCCTCGGATGAAAATACTTGCCACGTCCCTTGCTAGTGTTTCCTCCATGAGTTTCCTTGGACGAAGCTACCGTCTTGGCATACTCTTTCCACCACCCTTGCTTTGTTCACCAAGTCGGAGAAGACATGGATCTCCATAGGAGCCACAGCAGTCATTATGTTGTCCTTTAAGCCTCTCTAGTACTTGATACACTTCCAGCTCTCATAGGTCTCCGGGACACCCTGACATATCCTAGAAAACCTACAAAGCTCCTCAAACTTGTTGGTGTAGTCCGCCACAAATAGGGAACCTTGCTTCAGCTGCATCAGTTCCTTCTACTTTGCTTCCCTTGCAGACTCAGGAAAATACTTCTTGTAGAAGGCCGTCTGAAATATGTCCCATGAAACATCGGCGTTCTGAAGCTGTAGCAAGCGGCACTCTGCTTGCCACCAGTGTTGGGCCTCTCCCGCAAGCTAATAAGCAGCAAACTCCACATATTGATTATTCGGAACGTGCTGCACCTGTAAAGCACGCTCCATAGCCTGGAACCAGTTGTCCGCTTCAGTAGGATTAGTTGATCCTCGGAAAATTGGCGGATGAACCTTGAGAAACGTCGCCAAGGTCATCGGAACACCACCCGTGTTATCACCATTTCCCTCAGCATTGTCATTCACATTTCCTTCACCATTTTCGTTTCCGTTTCCGGTCGGTTGGTCCAATCTCTACACAGCTTGCAGAGTCGCAGAAACATTAGCCTCCATGGTATTAGCGAGATTCACCATTGCCGCTATGAATTCGGCATGGTTCTCAACTGGTTGCTCATTCCTACTTTCTCGTGAATGCGCTCGACTTCATCTGCAAGTGGCCATTAGGGTTCCTGTCTACACTAAACAATCGATATCAAGGTGATTAGTCTTAATATCAAAAGCCTAGTACTTCAATTATCCTAATAGGCACTCACAAATAAGCATGCTATGCAATATCAAACAGATAACCTAATAGCATCAAAGAAAAGACACACAGAGTATGCAATAAAGCACAATCGGTCCATCCCTCAGGCTCACGAGGACGAACCGCTCTGATACCACTAAATGTAACACCCTAATTAGCCTAAGCTTTACCTCGCGTCGTAAAGCAAAGATTAATCAGAGATATAGAAAGAATAGTATAATCTAGAAGCCCGATGAAGGATATTGCTCAAAAACCCCATTTGAAAAGCACAAAACGTACTAACAGAGCTTCTAACATAAAACACAAGGTACAGATAAGATATATCAAAAGATAGTAGTATAATATCATAAGAATCTAGCCACGGTTCATGGAGTTTAAGCCGGCTAGCCATATACAGACTATGCAGAAACCAGACAGTAAAAAAACAGCTTATACAAGTTTTGTTCTCTCAATACATGCCTCTAGGCTAAAATAAAATACAAAAATGAGAGATGTATAACAAAATAAACAAAAGACTCCAAAAGGTATCCGGATCCTCCGCTTCTGTCACCATCCAAGCAACTCACTGAGGTGGGTTGCGACTTGCATTTGAAAAATATAACAGAAATATGTATGAGAACCGGATGTTCTCAGTATGGTAACAGTACCCAGTGATGTAGGATATAAGACCCCGGGACGCCAAAGGCAATCCTAGACTTCATATCAATCACAAGATTCATCTTAGGCATACTAAAACAATAAAGCATAATAATATAAATCTTAACATAAATAAACAGGGTACTCTATCTTAGGGAATTTCTAATCTAACTAACACCGCTGTCCCACAGACTTCACCAACCTATCCTCTATGCGATCCCATCGTCACCGCCTTCCGAACCTCCTCCTCCCAGTAGAAATCACAAATAATTGCAATGCAAATAAATCACAAGTATAAGCATATAAGAAAAGTAGTCAAGTAAGCAAATAGGCATGTTATTCAATTAGGCATACAATTTTAAGTCGAGAAAGCAAACAACAACAACAACAACAACAACAACAATAACAACAACAACAAAGCCTTGTCCCACTAAGTGTGGTCGACTACATGAATCAAACGACGCCATTGTGCTCTGTCATGTGTCATGTCTACAGAGAGACTATTTACATGTAGATCTCGTTTGACCACCTCATAGATGGTCTTCTTAGGTCTTCCTCTACCTTTCGCCCATCTTCCATCTCATCTACCCTCCTGACTGAATGTTCTATCGGTCTTCTTCTCACATGTCCAAATCACCTAAGACGCGATTCAACCATCTTTTCCACAATGGGTGCTACTCCAACTCTCTCCCTTATATCTTCATTCCTTATTTTATCTAATCGCGTATGACCACTCATCCCTCTCAACATCTTCATCTCTGCCACACTCAGCTTATGTTCGTGCTCCCCTTTAGCCGCCCAACACTCCGTACCATAAAGGTAGAAAATGCACATGATGAATGCCTGCACTACTGGCTGTGATATCACATTGTCAGTTCAACTGCCAACCCGACACATCTCCATGGAGATGTCGCCCTTCGGAATCATTGTTGGGAACCCCTGAGATATAGTGCTCAGATCACTGTCCAGAATTTTGCACCTGCACGCTCTATAGATCTGAAGGGATGCGAGCGGGATACTCTTGCCTCAGACCTCACATCTCAATGTAAGCGGGATTAACCCCAGTCCTTACGCCGCTACCGCTACCTCGATAGGCGTGATTAACCACCGTCCCTACCGAGCACATAACGTCTCAAAATCTCAGTACGAATCAGTACTTTAGTAGTTTTTCAGAAAATATTTTCAGTATACATGGATCCATCATCTCATTCAGAGTCCTCGACTCATCTTAACCATTGTAAATTCACATTTCAGTTCTGAACTCAATAGTTCCTTATTTCTCATCTCATATATCAATCATCCTTCACATACCATCAAACCATCCTCAGTACACCCAAGACCTAATCCTCCGTTCTCTAATTTTTCATAAAAATCATCAACTAAAACCCTTAGATTATTTCCCATGTTCTCATACTCAAAATTAAGCCCAAAAATCTCAAAATGGTGTATAGAAGCTTACAATCTTATTGAGAAGGTGAAATAATTGAAAACAAAATTAAATTTGAGAAACAGGGCGTGTGCGTCCGCACGCCCAGGAAGATTTTTAAAAGTGTGCTTACGCACAGAGGTGTGCGTACGCACAGGTACGAAAATTCACAAGTCTGTTCACCTGTACAAGATGTGCTAGCGCCCCCAACAGACTGACCTTCCCAACATGTGTGTGCTCACAGAGCCGTGCGTACGCACAAGTTGTAATTTCTTATTGGTGTGTGCGCGTACAAGCTGTGCTAGTGCTGCAACCAGGGAGCCTACCCCTGCATGTACGGATGCACAGGTCTGTGCGTGCGCACATGTTAAATGTTTGCAGGGTTGTGCGTGTGCACAAGGCTGTACGTCCGCACATACCAGAAATCATAAAATTCTGTAACTTAGCAGAATTTTAGATTTTTACACCAATCTTTGAATGATCATAACTTCCTCTACAAAAACCCAAATTTTACAAACTTTATATCGATTTGAAGGGTTTTCAATAAGCTTTAATCTTTAACAAATTTCAATAAATTTTGAAAACCGAGACAAAAGTTATGATCAGACAAATTTCACCAAAAACCCATTTTTACAGAATTTCACCATTTCCACAATTGCTGAAAAAAACACAACCAAAACCATACCAAACCATTCCAAACTCCATTTTTCATCAAAATCTACCCTTTGTATCATATTACACCAATCCTATCACATTTTCCTTCACATTTCATTATTCTCAACCTCAATTATCACATATACAACATATCCACCAATCGTCATTATATCACTATCAATTCTCATCGTCAACTCAACCATGACGGCACGCGAATCAGAGCACCGTAGCTCGAGATATCGTGGATTGAAGTGAAGAGTGAATAGTATTTCTCTCTTCTCCTTTCCCTCTTCTTCTTTTCTACTGAGTGTGTGTTAATGAGGTGAAGGGTTCATTAAATGAACCTTTATATATGTTGGGCTTGGGCCCGTCCAACCCGTTAGTATTTTTTAACCCGTTTGGCCCAACTTTGGGCCAAACCTTTAAAATTAACGCCCATTTTTTTATTTCTAATATTTTTCTAAGGTTTTTGACTATTCTCACTTTTTCTCACGCAACACCAGGCAGACTTGAACCGGTTGAATCGATTCAATTGCTGGTTTACGATTTTTCGTAGAAAACACATTTTCTACCTCAGAAAGACCCACTGAGTCTAAAAATCACATTTAAATCCTCAAATTTTCATTCTAACTTTTCAGAATCTAATTTGGACAATATTATTTACATAATTAACCGGTTGATTAATTACGGTTCTTTCATGCACGCACTAGTCAGGATGAGTGTGAAGACTCGTGTGTACATAAGAAGGTGATGCATACGCACGAGAGGGAGTTTTCAAGTTGTGCATACACACAACTAGTCATGTGTATGCACAAGCTTGGAAGCATTTCTGATCGGTGCGTACGCACAAGGGTGATGCGTATGCACAGGTCCTGTTTTCTCAAAATTTCTCTATTTTTGACTATTTGGCTTTCCCGATAAGCTTGTAACCCTTGTATATGGTTTGATAATTAGTTTTTAGGCTCCGGAATGAATGTGGGGATATGGAATGGATTAAATTGGTATAATGATTGAGATTATGGATTGAAGGGTCAGAGATATTGCTGAAAGCTTATGGTTAATGAACCTACTGAATATAACATTGATTAAAGATTTTACTGTGAACTGTTTGAGATATAAATTACTGCAATGGCAAGGACGACGGTAAATCCCGCTTGCGCATTCATTGGTATCTGTTCTGGATAAGTACGATGTTTAATCTCGTTTGTTCGAGGTACCCAGTAAAGACAGTGGTTAATCCCGCTTACTTGTGGACTAATTTGGCTGCCAAAGACGGTGGTAAATCCCACTTGTGCAATTGATAAACGTTCTGGGCAAGGATAGTTTGGTAAATCCCGCTAGCTTTTATGGAACCTAAGGGTAAGGACAGTTGGTTAATCCCGCTTACCCGAGTCGGGTCTGGCAACATAACCGACACATGAGCTCATGGCCAGTAGGATAGGCATGTATCATGTACATCTATGTACAATTGCTTGAGTGTGCATCTTGTGTTTGGTTTGCCTAAGTGAATATATCTATTTAACTGCTAATTGTTGTGATTACTTTTAATTGTGTTTGCACCTTATTACTTGTGTTTGTTACTGTTGAATAAACTACTGAACCATATACTAACTTGATGTGATACTAAAAAGGAAGTTGTTGAGATGTGTTGTGAAGGACAGAGGATAAGGAGCACTGAGATAGATGTGGACTTAGTATGTTTACCCTGTTTAGTTTAGTAAATCCTAGGCTTGAATCTTGGGTGTTGAAGTTTAAGATTGCCTAGCGGGTTCGTGTATTTTTACATCGTCTCTATTTGGAACTGTTACCCTACTCAGAACCTTCGGATTCTCACCCGTTGTGGATTTTATTATTTTTCGGATACAGTACGTGACGCACCTCGCTGAGCATGTTGGATCATCTTGGACAGCGGAGACTCCTTTATATTTTGTATTTTTTGCTTAGAGATGTTTATTTCTCCACTTGTGTATATATATATGCAGTGGTGATATTTAACTATGTACATATGCATCTAAAACCAAAATAAAACCCCAAACGGGTAGAGTTCTTCGCTTGTAGAAAGCTTCCAGCATGCATCTACGAGGTGCCTCATGTCATGCATCTAAAAACCACAAAATATGTAAGGAATGAGAACTGGAGGTTCTCAGCATGGTAATGGTGCCCACATAACAAACATATAATGTCTCGGAAAAGCCAGAGGCGATCCTAGAACTTCCGACAATAGATTCAAACTTAAAACTAAAATTGAAAACCATAAACAGGGTAGGCTATCTAAGGTTCTTATTTCTAATTCCTTTGTAACTTAAGCCCTAATTTCTACCTTCCTCCAATCCTCCAATCCTCTAAAGCTCCGGTGCACAAACAAGCAGTACTGACAAAGCAAACACAAGTAGGATACAGATACAGCAAATAGGTCATATATCAGTTAAGCATGAATATCAATTACGCAAACCCAAGAATGCAAAACCAAACAAGACACAAATGCATATGATGCATGCCTTTCCTACTGGCCGTGAGTTCACGTGTCGGTTACTTTGCCAGAACTCGACACATCCGGTAACTAACCCAGATATCGTCCTCTTGAAAACCGGTGGGCGGTACACCACCACGAACCCCACCATTGCCAGCGGTACACCACCACGAACTTCGCAAGATCCTCAATTGGAAAAACAATACACACATGGGTGGTAAACAACCACGATCCCCAGCTTCTGTGAGCAGTAAACCACCACGATCCTTACAGACATTTTGACACTGGACAAGTGGTAAACCACCACGATCCTTGCCAGGTCAAAGCCCAAAATAATTTTATTTTTCAAATTCGTCATAAACCATTCATAATCATTCATTATGGCCATATTCATCATATACATATCACATTTCTGCACTTCTCATTCATAATTCATTATGTCTCAAGCTTTCTTCACTTCTAAGTTACTCCCTTTTTCTTAGCTTAACCTCTTCACTAAACTTAAATCTAATATTTAAGTTCTAAAGGAGTAAAAGTAGAGTTTTAGCGGTTTAAAATCATGTTAAAATCACAAAAATATAGTTTTGCTGAAAACAGGGTCCCACATACGCATGCCATGTTGCGCGTATGCGGGGGTGTCAATTTTCCCATCCCGCGTCCGTGACCCTGGTCCGCGTATGCGTACGCACCCCGCCTTTTTTTCTCAAAAGCTGTTAAATTATAAAAATCAGTTTTATACACCTAACTTTCGACGTTCATAAATTCCTCTACAAAACTCTGATTTTCACAATCTTTAAAACGTTTTGAAACTCTTGAAATTATCTTTAATTTGAAATAAACTTTATTCAAATCCAAAAATCTGAGGCTCAAGTTATGATCTGCCGAAGTTGGTCAAAAGTTCACTTTACAACAAAAAACACCAAACCTCCTTCTTTTCAAAGTCTCACTTCCAAACCAATATTCACTCTTTAAAACAACTCAAAGGTATTCCAAACAATTTCATAACTATTCTCCCTAAACCCAAAACATTCCAAGACTCAATTTTCATCAATTCCAACCCACACAATTCAAAAACAAAACAACATAACTCATATATATACATACATATTCATCAACGTAACAATTCACAATATTCATCATCCTCGTCACTTATTATCACAAGCTCATAACAAATTCAATATTCCACCAAACTACTCACATTAACAAGTTCACAACATTCAACATAATAATCATTAATAATGGCACAATCTTATCATCATTTACCCATTGATGAACGGATTTTTGCTAGTAAAGAATTCACAAAAGTAATCACGTAGTAGGTATAGTTTCTAAACCAACAAAGAATCCTTTCGTACAAAAACTTGTTTGTCACTTAAGCAAACCCAATAAAAATAATAATCAAAGTATTTAAACCTCGGGTCGTCTCTCAAGGAATTGCAAGGAGGTGTATTTATTATTGGTTATGGAATATTATCTTTTTGGGGTTTTTGAATAATGAACAAGAAAAGTAAATTGCAAGAAAGTAAGTTAATAATTAAGAAAACTCTTGGCAAGGTATGAGAATTAGACATCATATCCTAGTTATCCTTATCAATTGTGATGAGAATTGTTCATTGCTCTCACATAGTTAACCCTTACTAAATAAAGGAAAGTCAAGTGGACTAATCAATTTGATTCCTCAAGTCCTAGTCAACTCCTAAGGAAAGACTAGCTTTAGAGGGATCCAAACCAACCAGCAACTATCAATTATCAATCAACAAGGAGTTTGATAACTCAAGTGTCTCTAATTACTCAACCAAAGCCAAGAATCATAACAATCTAACTTAAAATCGTCCCAGGTATTTTATCAAACACTTGGAAGGCATAACATAAAAATATAGGGAACTAATTGGGAATGTAAAATCTAAAACGAACAATTGCAAGCATCAATGATAACAATTAAAGCAAGAAGAAATAAATCTAAAATACCTCAAATTGCATTAAATAGAAAATCAAGTCGAACATAAAGAGTTCATAAATTCAATTGGGAAGATAAATAAACTAGAATGCTAGAACAAATAAAAGTAGAAGAAAAAATAAATTAAAGGGACATTGAACCTGGAATTGAGAAGAAATAAACCTAAACTAAGAGAAATCCTAAAACCTAGAGAGAGGAGAGAGCCCTCTCTCTAGAAACTACATCTAAAACCATAAATTGTGTATATTGGGAAATATGAATGACTCCCCCACTCTGTAGCTTCTAATCTGTATTTTCTGGGCTAAAAACTAGGTCAAAATAGTCCAGAAATCGCCCCCAGTGTTTTCTGATGCATCCAGCATGTGGCTCTGTCACGCGTACGCATCGTCCACGCGTACGCGTGGATTGAATTTTTGCCAAGTCATGCGTACGTGTGATCTACACGTGCACATCTCCTAACAGCATGGAAACTATAGGAAATTATATATCATTTCGAAGCGTCGGATGTTAACTTTCCAACGCAACTAGAACCGCCTCATTTGGACCTCTGTAGCTCAAGTTATGGTCAGTTAAGTACAAAGAGGTCAGGCTAGATAGCTTAACAATTCCTTCAATTTCTTGTATTCCTTCCACTTTTGCATGCTTCCTTTCCATCCTCTAAGTCATTCCTGCCCTATAAACCCTAAAAACACTTAATACACATATCAAGACATCGAATGGTAATAAGAGGGGATTAAACATAGCAAATTTAAGGCCAAAGAAGCATGTTTTCAATCATATCACCAAATTAGGAAGGAAAATGTAAAACATGCGAATTATATGAATAAGTGTGAGTTTAGTAGATAAAATCCACTCAATTAAGCATAAAATGTAGCATAAAATAGTGGTACATCAAATCTCCCCACACTTAAATATTAGCATGTCCTCATGTTAAGCTCTAGAGAAGCTATAAAGGAGTGAAGAGGAATGGTAAAACTTATGAAATGCAACCTATCTATATGAATGTAACTAAATACAAAAATACTTCTACCTACTTGGTTAAAAGTAAACAAATTCTCCAAGACAAACATAAATCAGATTCCACTAATTCAAATCATACAATAAGAGACAAGTAAACTTGTAAGAAGATAGCCCATGAAAGCAGGGAACATAAAATCAAGCATTGAACCCTCACTGGTAGTGTATATGCACTCTAATCTCTCAAGTGTCTAGGGTTAATCACTCTACTCTTCTCTAGTCATGCTTTCTAGACTTTGTTCTTCATCTAACCAATCAACAAAAATTTAGTACACCAATGCAAATATCATGAGATCTTTTCAAGGTTGTATGGGGCTAAGGTAAGGGTGATGATATATGTATGGCCAAGTGAACTATAATATGAATCTTTGACTAACCTAAGCTCTCACCTAACACACACACACACTCTATGTAACTCTAAAAGCATGCCTAGCTACCCATAATTCCCACTTTTGTATTACATACTCATGTACCAAATATTTCTTTCGTTTCACCACATGTGCGTTGATCTTTTATTAAACTTAGCATTGGGGTAATTTTGTCCTCTTATTTATCTATTTACTTAATTATTTGAATATTTTTGGTCTTTTTTTTTTGAATCATAAAAACAAACATAACATATCAATGCACATGAGTTTTTAGTTTTTCTGGTCTCATATGAGTATGCACCCAAATTCCCAATACTTTTGTCAATAAAACACAGCACACTTCCATCAACCCAAGTTCCCATAGTTCCCCACACTTAATTGATACACAATCTCTAACTTAAGCTAACCAAAGATTCACTTGGGGTAATTAATTTATTTTTCCGCTTAAGGCTAGTGATGTGGTAAAATATAGAACAAAAGGAGATTAAAAGGCTCAAAGTGGCAAACAAAGGTAATTGAAAAGGGTAGGCTATTTGGGATAAGTGAGCTAATAACATAATGGCCTCAATCATATGCAAGCATGTAAATACACTAAACAATGGACATATAGAATGGAACAAAATATAGATTACAATCATAGAGAAGGGAACACACAAGAATAAAAATCATGGTTAAATAATGTAACCATATAATTGGTGCACAGAATTATGATCACACTTTTCACAACTCCGGTACAACTAACCAGCAAGTGCACTGGGTCGTCCAAGTAATAAAACCTTACGCGAGTAAGGGTCGATCCCACAGAGATTGCCGGCTTGAAGCAAGCTATGGTCATCCTGTAAATCTTAGTCAGGCGGATTCAATTGGTTATGAGTTTTGATAATTGAAAGATAAATAAAACGTAAATTAAAATAAAGATACTTACGTAATTCATTGGTGGGAATTTCAGATAAGCGTTCAGAGATGCTTTGTTGCTTCTGAACCTCTGCTTTCCTATTGTCTTCATCCAATCATGCCTGCTCCCTTCCATGGCAAGCTATATGTTGGTGGATCACCATTATCAATGGCTACCATCCATTCTCTCAGTGAAAATGGTCTAGGTACGGTTTCTGTATGGCTAATCAACTGTCGGATCTCTCGTCTCGGATGAAAAATACCAGGCACAGCTACCGCACAGCTAATCATCTGTCGATTCTCACTTGTGTCAGAATAGGATCTCTCTATCCTTTTGCATACTGTCACTGCGCCCAACATTTGTGATTTTAAAGCTCGTCACAGTCATCCCGTCCCAGATCCTACTCGGAATACCTTATACAAGGTTTAGACTTTCCGGATCTCGGGAATGCTGCCAATTGGTTCTAGCCTCTACCACGAAGGTTCTAATCTCACGGATTCAAATACTCTGTTGTCAGGAGAGGCAAGTCAAATCCATGGATCAGAAACCCAAGAGACTATACTCTGGCTATCGTCCAATGATTACGTTGAACATCATATAGACCGCTTGTGGTTGTCAGGCACGCAGATCTTGGCTAAGCGAGTAACGAAGATAGTGGGTGATTGTCACGGGTCACCTCTTTATTCTGACTTAACTGAATTAAGAACGAGAGTATATCTTAGAGAAGAAGTAAGCGTGAATTGAAAGAGAAACAATAGTACTTGCATTAATTCATGAAGAACAGCAGAGCTCCGCACCTTAATCTATGAGGTGTAGAAACTCCAGCGTAGAAAATATATAAGAGAAAAAGGTCTAGGCATGGCCATGTGGCCAGCTTCCAAAATGTGAAAAATGGCATAAGCCCCTCATACAAATATAATAGTAAAAAGTGTTATTTATACTAAACTAGTTACTAAGGATTACAGAAAATAAGTAACTAAGTGCAGATAGTGCAAAAATCACTTCTGGGGCCCACTTGGTGTGTGCTTGGACTGAGCATTGAGCTTTACATGTGCATAGGCCTTTTCAGGAGTTAAACGTCAGGTTGGATGCCAGTTTGGGCGTTTAACTCCAGTTCTGGTGCCAGTTTTGGCATTTTACGCCAAAAAAGGGTCTCTGGCTGGCGTTGAATGCCAGTTTGGGCTATCAAATATCGAGCAAAGTATGGACTATTATATATTTCTGGAAAGCCCAAGATGTCTACTTTCCAACGCAATTGAGAGCGTACCAATTGGGCTTCTGTAGCTTCAGAAAATCCACTTCGAGTGCAGGAGGGTCAGAATCCAACAGCATCTGCAGTCCTTTCTCAGCCTCTGAATCAGACTTTTGCTCAGGTCCCTCAATTTCAGCTAGAAAATATCTGAAATTATAGAAAAATACACAAACTCGTAGTAAAGTCTAGAAATGTGATTTTTGCATAAAAACTAATAAAAATATAATAAAAAGTAACTAAAATATACTAAAAACTACCTAAAAACAATGCCAAAAAGTGTATAAATTATCCGCTCAGCACAACACCAAACTTAAATTGTTGCTTGTCCCCAAGCAACTAAAAGCAAATAGGATAAAAAGAAGAGAAAATACAATAAATTTCAAAATACCAATGAAGCTTAGTTTCAATTAGATGAGCGGGACTAGTAGCTTTTTGCTTCTGAACAATTTTGGCATCTCAGTTTATCCTTTGAAGTTCAGAATGATTGGCGTCCATAGGAACTTAGAATTCAGATAGTGTTATTGATTCTCCTAGTTTAGTATGTTGATTCTTGAACACAGCTACTTTATGAGTCTTGGCTGTGACCCTTAGCATTTTGTTTTCCAGTATTACCACCGGATACATAAATGCCACGGACACATAACTGGGTGAACCTTTTCAGATTGTGACTCAGCTTTGCTAGAGTCCCCAGTTAGAGGTGCTCAGAGTTCTTAAGCACACTTTTTTTGCTTTGGATCACGACTTTTACCACTCAGTCTTAAGCTTTTCACTTGGTTAGGGACAACTTGATTTAGCCACTTAGGCCAGGATTTTATTCCTTTGGGCCCTCCTATCCATTAATACTCAAAGCCTTGAATCCCTTTTACCTTTGCCTTTTAGTTTAAAGGGATATTGGCTTTTTGCTCTTGCCTTTTGGTTTAAAGAGCTATTGGCTTTTTCTGCTTGCTTTTTCTTTTTCTTTCTTTTTCTTTATTTTTTGCCATTTTTTTTCGCAAGATTTTGTTTTTCACTGCTTTTTCTTGCTTCAAGAATCAATTTTATGATTTTTCAGATTATCAATAACATTTCTCTTTTTTCATTATTCCTTCAAGAGCCAACAATTTTAACATTCATAAACTTCACTATCAAAAATATGCACTGTTCAAGCATTCATTTAGAAAACAAAAAGTATTGCCACCACATCAAAATAATTAAACTATTTTCAAGATAGAATTCGAAATTTATGTACTTCTTTTTCTTTTTCAGAAAATATTTTTCATTTAAGAAAGGTGAAAGATTCATGGAACATTCATAGCTTTAAGACATAGACACTAAATACTAATGATCATGTAATGAAGACACAAACATAGTCAAAACATAAAGCATAAAAATCGAAAACAGAGAATTAAGAACAAGAAAATTAAAAAACGGGTCCACCTTAGTGACGGCGGCTAGTTCTTCCTCTTGAAGATCCTATGGAGTGCTTTAACTCCTTAGTGTCTCTTCCTTGACTTTGACGCTCCTCCCTCACGGCTCTTTGATCTTCTCTGATTTCATGGAGGATGATGGAGTGCTCTTGGTGCTCCAGTCTCAGTTGCTCCATGTTGGAACTCAAATCTCCTAAAGAGGTGTTGAGTTGCTCCCAATAGCTTTGTGGAGGAAAGTGTATCCCTTGAGGCATCTCAGGGATTTCTTGATGAAGAATTTCCTCATGCTCTTGTTGAGGTCCATGAGCGGGCTCTCTTGTTTGCTCCATCCTCTTTCTAGTGATGGGCTTTTGAGATGAATCTCTCCATCTCCCATGACTCGGAGTTGGAAGCAACTGCCTTCCCTTTCCTCTTCCTAGAGGTTTCTCCGGTCTTAGGTGCCATTAATGGTTATGGAAAAACAAAAATAAGAGCTTTTTCCCACACCAAACTTAAAAGGTTTTGCTTGTCCTCGAGCAAAAGAAGAAAGACAGGAGGAAAAGAAGAAGAAATGGAGGAGATAGAGGGGTGTTCTGAATTCGGCCAAGGGGCGTTTAAGTGTTTATGATGTGTGAAATTGAAGGTAGTAAGGAGGGGTATTTATAGGGTAAGAAAGAGAGGGAATTCGTGTAAGAAGGGGTTGGGTTTGGGAGGGAAATGTTTTGAATTTGAATGCTGAGGTAGGTGGGGTTTTATGATGGGTTTTTGGGGAATAGTGGAGGTGATTGATGGAGGTTATTTTGGGGAAGAGTGTTATGGAAAGGTGTGAAAAGGAAAGAGAGTGAGTTGGGGTAGGTGGGGATCCTGTGGGGTTCACAGATCCTGAGGTGTCAAGAAATTCTGGTCCCTGCACCTTTCTGGCATTTAAACGCCCTTGGTGTGCCATTTCTGGCATTTAACACCAGCTCTGCTGCCTTTCCTGGCGTTAAACGCCAGGCTGATGCCCCTTTCTGGCATTTAACGCCAGCCAGACACCCTTTTCTGACATTTAACGCTAGCCAGACACCCTTTTCTGGCGTTAAACGCCAGTCTGTCTGCCAATTCTGGCGTTTAATGCCAAGAATAAACGCAGTAAGCCTGTTCTCCAGGGTGTGCTATTTTTGGTGCTGTTTTTTATTCTTCTTTAATTCTGCAGCTGTTTTTGTGACTCCACATGATCATCAACCTAAAGAAAATATAAAATACAATGGAAAATGAAATGAAAAAGTAATTAACATAGATAAATAAGATTGGGTTGCCTCCCAATAAGCGCTTCTTTAATATCAATAGCTTGACAGTAAGCTCTTACAGAGCTTCACAGATACTCAGAGCATGATTGTGGCCTCCCAACACCAAACTTAGAGTTTGAATGTGGGGGCTCTGCTTGACTCTGTATGGAGAGAATTGGATGAAGCTTTTCATGCTTCTTTTCCATGTTTACAGAAGAAGATCCTTGAGCCTTAAACACAAGGTAGTCCTAATTCAATTGAAGGACTAACTCTCCTCTATCCACATCAATCACAACCCTTGCTGTGGCTAGGAAGGGTCTTCCAAGGATGATGGATTCATCCTCATCCTTCCCAGTGTCTAGGATTATGAAGTCAGCAGGGATGTAAAGGCCTTCAACCTTTACTAAGACATCCTCTACAAGTCCATAAGCCTGTTTCATTGATTTGTCTGCCATCTCTAATGAGATTCTTGCAGCTTGTACCTCAAAGATCCCTAGTTTCTCCATTACAAAGAGTGGCATGAGGATTATGCCTGACCCTAGGTCACATAGAGCCTTCTCAAAGGTCATGTTGCCTATAGTACAAGGTATTAAGAATCTTCCGAGATCCGGTTTCTTCTGAGGTAATTTCTGCTGAACCAAGGCATTCAGTTCATTGATGAGCAATGGAGGTTCATCCTCCCAAGTCTCATTACCAAATAACTTAGCATTTAGCTTCATGATTGCTCCTAGATACCGAGCAACTTGCTCTTCAACAATATCTTCATCCTCTTCAGAGGAAGAATACTCATCAGAGCTCATAAATGGTAACAGTAAGTTCAGTGGAATCTCTATGGTCTCTGTATGAGTCTCAGATTCCTTTGGTTCCTCATTAGGGAACTCCTTAGTAGTCAGTGGACGTCTATTGAGGTCTTCCTCACTAGAAATCACTGCCTTTTTACTCTCTCCAAGTTCGGCCACTTTGGATATAGTTATGGCCTTGCACTCTCTTTTGGGATTCTCTTCTGTATTGCTTGGGAGAGTACTAGGAGGAGTTTCAATAACTCTTTTACTCAGCTGACCCACTTGTGCCTCCAGATTTTTAATGGAGGACCTTGTTTCAGTCATGAAACTGAGAGTGGTCTTAGATAGATCAGAGACTATGGTTGCTAAGTCAGAGAGGCTCTGCTTAGAATTCTCTGTCTATTGCTGAGAAGATGATGGAAAAGGCTTGCTATTGCCAAACCTATTTCTCCCACCATTATTATTATTAAAGCCTTGTTGAGGCTTCTGTTGATCCTTCCATGAGAAATTTGGATGATTTCTCCATGAAGGATTATAGGTGTTTCCATGGGATTCTCCCATGTAATTCACCTCTTCCATTGCAGGATTCTCAGGGTCATAAGTTTTTCCTTCAGAGGAGGCTTCTTTAGTACTGCCGGATGTAGCTTGCATTCCAGTCAGATTCTGAGAAATCATATTGACTTGCTGAGTTAATATTTTATTCTGAGCCAATATGGCATTCAGAGTATCAATCTTAAGAACTCCTTTCTTCTGAGTCATCCCATTATTCACAGGATTTCTTTCAGAAGTATACATGAACTGGTTATTTGCAACAATTTCAATGAGTTCCTAGGCTTCTGCAGGTGTTTTCTTCAGATGAAGAGATCCACCAGCAGAGTGGTCCAATGACATCTTGGACAATTCAGACAGACCATCATAGAATATACATAAGATGCTCCATTCTGAAAGCATGTCAGAAGGACACCTTCTGATCAATTGCTTGTATCTTTCCCAAGCTTCATAGAGGGATTCACCTTCCTTCTGTCTGAAGGTTTGGACTTTCACTTTAAGCTTGCTCATCCTTTGAGGTGGAAAGAATTTGGCCAAGAAAGCATTGATCAACTTTTCCCAAGAGTTCAGGCTTTCTTTAGGTTGTGAGTCCAACCATTTCCTAGCTCTGTCTCTTACAGCAAAGGGGAAAAGCAGAAGTCTGTAGACCTCGGGATCAACCCCATTGGTCTTAACAATATCACAGATCTGTAAGAATTCAGCTAAAAACTGATGAGGATCTTCCAATGGAAGTCCATAAAACTTGCAATTCTGCTGCATTAGAGAAACTAATTGAGGCTTAAGCTCAAAGTTGTTTGCTCCAATTGCAGGAATTGAGATGTTTCTTCCATAGAAGTTGGAAGTTGGTGCAGTAAAGTCACCAAGTATCTTCCTTGCATCTCCACCATTGTTGTTGGGTTCGGCTGCCATGTCTGCTTTATTTCAAAATTTTCTGTAAGGTCCTCTCCGGAGTGTTGTGCTTTAGCTTCTCTTAGCTTTCTCTTCAGAGTCCTTTCAGGTTCAAGATCAGCTTCAACAAGAATGTCGTTAACCTTGTTCCTGCTCATATGAAAAAGAAGAGAACAAATAGAGAATAGGAATCCTCTATGTCACAGTATAGAGATTCCTTTATGTGAGTATAAGAATAGAAGAATAGAAGAATGAGAAGAGAGAGAGGAGAGTATTCGAATTTTTTTTAAGTAAAATAAAAGAAAAATATTTTTGTTTTTATTTTAATTATTTAGTTAGTGTTTGAAAATATTAAAAGAAATAAAATAAAATTAGAATTTAAAACAATTAGTTAATTAAAAAGAATTTTGAAAAAGTGGTTAGTGATTTTCAAAAATTAGAAGTGGAAAAGTAGTTAGGTGGTTTTGAAAAAGATAAGAAATAGTAAACTTTTTAAAATTAAAACAAACAAGTCAAGTAGTTAGTTGAAAAAGATTTGAAAATAAATTTTGAAAAGATAAGAAGTTAGAAAAAGATTTTGAAATTAAAATATTAAAAAGATATGATTGAAATTTATTTTGAAAAAGAAATTAAAAAGATTTGATTTTTAAAATTAAAGTTGATGACTTGACTAACAAGAAACTAAAAGATATGATTCTAGAATTTAAAGATTGAACCTTTCTTAACAAGAAAGTAACAAACTTGAAATTTTTGAATCAAAACATTAATTTTTAGCAAGGATTTTCAAAAATATGAAATAAAATTAAGAAAAAGATTTTGAAAAATTAGTTTTAAAATTTTTGAAAACATTAAAAGAAAAATGAAAAAGATTTTGAAAAATTTTAAGAATGAAATTCGAAAATCATAAGAAAAATGAAAAAGAATTGATTTTGAAAAAGATTTGAAAAGATAAAGTTTTTAAATTGAAAATTTGACTTGACTAACAAGAAACAACTAAATTTTAAAAATTTTTTACCAAGTCAACTCAAAATTTCGAAAATTATGAGAAGAATAAGGAAAAGATATTATTTTTTGACTTTTGAATTTTTAATGAGGAGAGAGAAAAATAACAAAATGAAACAAAATATAAAAATTTAAGATCAAAATAAGTAATGCATGCAAGAACACTTTGAATGTCAAGATGAACACCAAAAATACTTTGAAGATCATGATGAACATCAAGAACATATTTTTGAAAATTTTTAAGAAAAGAAACACATGCAAGATACCAAACTTAAGAACTTTTGTACTAGAGACACTAACAATTTGAAAATGCATATGAAAAATAAGAAAAGATATAAAACAAGAAAATGTAAAGATCAAAGAAAGAAAATCATCAAGAACAACTTGAAGATCATGAAGAACATAATGCATGAATTTTTGAAAATTTTAAAAAAATTAAATTAAATTAAAAAAATGCAATTGACACCAAACTTAAAATTTGACACAAGACTTAAACAAGAAACACAAAAAAAATTTTTATGATCTTATTAAACTTTTTGTATTTTTTTCGAAATTATTTTGGAAAAAGAAAATAAAGAAATTCAAAATTTTTAATAAGAATTCCAGGATTTATGCAATGTTAGTCTACAGCTTCAGTCCAAAAGAATTAGACATGGCCAAATGGCCAGCCAAGCTTTAGCACAGAATTATAAATGAGAATCCAAAGGCTCCTCCAATAGCTGCAATGATAAGTGGAAGCATCGGTCCAAAAGAATTAGACATGGCTTAATAGCCAGCCAAGCTTCAACATATCATCATAGAGCTCTAAGGTGGAATTCATTCTTAAAATTTTTTAAGAACATTTTTTTCGAAAACTTTCTTTTTTGAAATATTTTTAAGAACTTTTTGAAAAGAAAATAAAGGTTGAAACAAGAAAGAAGGTTACCTAATCTAAGCAACAAGATGAACCGTCAGTTGTCCAAACTCGAACAATTCCCAACAACGGCGCCAAAAACTTGGTGCACAAAATTGTGATCACACTTTTCACAACTCCAGTACAACTAACCAGCAAGTGCACTGGGTTGTCCAAGTAATAAAACCTTACACGAGTAAGGGTCGATCCCACGGAGATTGCCGGCTTGAAGCAAGCTATGGTCATCCTGTAAATCTTAGTCAGGCGGATTCAATTGGTTATGAGTTTTGATAATTGAAAGATAAATAAAACGTAAATTAAAATAAAGATACTTATGTAATTCATTTGTGAGAATTTCAGATAAGCGTTCGGAGATGCTTTGTTTCTTCTGAACCTCTGCTTTCCTATTGTCTTCATCCAATCATGCGTGCTCCCTTCCATGGCAAGCTGTATGTTGGTGGATCACTGTTGTCAATGGCTACCATCCGTACTCTCAGTGAAAATGGTCCAGGTACGGTTTCTGCACGGCTAATCATCTGTCGGTTCTCACTTGTGTCGGAATAGGATCTCTCTATCCTTTTGCACACTGTCACTACGCCCAACATTCGTGAGTTTGAAGCTCGTCACAGTCATCCCGTCCCAGATCCTACTCAGAATACCACAGACAAGGTTTAGACTTTCTGGATCTCGGGAATGCTACCAATTGGTTCAAGCCTCTACCACGAAGGTTCTAATCTTACGGATTCAAATGCTCTGTTGTCAGGAGAGGCAAGTCAAATATGTGGATCAGATACCCAAGAGACTATACTCCGGCTGTCGTCCAATGACTACGTTGAACATCATGTAGACCGCTTGTGGTTGTCAGGCACGCAGATCTTGGCTAAGCGAGTAACGAAGATAGTGGGTGATTGTCACGGGTCACCCCTTCATTCTGACTTAACCGAATTAAGAACGAGAGTATATCTTGGAGAAGAAGTAAGCGTGAATTGAAAGAGAAACAATAGTACTTACATTAATTCATGAAGAACAGCAGAGCTCCGCACCTTAATCTATGAGGTGTAAAAACTCCACCGTGGAAAATACATAAGAGAAAAAAGTCTAGGCATGGCCATGTGGCCAGCCTCCAAAATGTGAAAAATGGCATAAGCCCCTCATACGAATACAATATTAAAAAGTGCTATTTATACTAAACTAGTTACTAATGATTACAGAAAATAAGTAACTAAGTGCAGATAGTGCAGAAATCCAATTTCGGGGCCCACTTGGTGTGTGCTTGGGCTGAGCATTGAGCTTTACACGTGCATAGGCCTTTTCTAGAGTTAAACGCCAGTTTGGATGCCAGTTTGGGCGTTTAACTCCAGTTCTGGTGCCAGTTCCGGCGTTTTACGCCAAAAAAGGGTCTCAGGCTGGCGTTGACCGCCAGTTTGGGCCATCAAATCTCAAGCAAAGCATGGACTATTATATATTTCTGAAAATCCTAAGATGTCTACTTTCCAACGCAATTGAGAGCGCGCCAATTGGGCTTTTATAGCTCCAGAAAATCCACTTCGAGTGCAGGAGGGTCAGAATCCAACAGCATCTGCAGTCCTTTCTCAGCCTCTGAATCAGACTTTTGCTCAGGTCCCTCAATTTCAGCCAGAAAATACCTGAAATTATAGAAAAATATACAAACTTATAGTAAAGTCCAGAAATGTGATTTTTGTATAAAAACTAATAAAAATGTAATAAAAAGTAACTAAAACATACTAAAAACTACCTAAAAACAATGCCAAAAAGCGTATAAATTATCTGCTCATCAATAATTAAGCTCAAATCTCACAGGTTGTGTGTTCTTAGCTATCAAACATGTTCCAAATTACAATCTTCAAATAAGTCTAACAAAAAATTTTTAATTTAAATTAGTAAAATACTATAAAAAGGGTCTTGAAAAAGAACTTATCACTCCAACCAAGTAGTGGTAGAAGAACATGCACAAAATCAATAAACATGCAAATGCAACAACTAATTTAACAAGGAAAATTAAGCATTGGTGTTGAAATAGGAAATAACTAACCCACATAAGTCGGTATCGACCTCCCCACACTTAAAGATTGCACCGTCCTCGGTGCATGCTAAGATGTGCAAGTGTATGGGTGGCTCCAACTGACGTTTTTTCTCCAAAGAATGTGCATAGGAACTTATTTGTCACCCCATTGAGAAGCTTCTCTTTTCTTTTCTCGGTGGCCATCCTGAAAGAAGAGGAAAAAGAAGAAAAGTAACCCAGAAATAAAGATAAGAAAACAAATAAAGTACGGGTGGGTTAATGCCAAATAATGAGGGTCTCAATTATATGGTAGCTACAACATATACGTGAGAAAGTAATAGAAGCACATGGCATATCAATCTGCAAAAATTACAAAAAGGGGAAGAGTGTGGGTAATGAAAGACAGTGCAAGTTCATGTCAATGCAAAAGGAATACATGTATCATAAAAGGATGGCATTGATTTAAGTAATATTACCCAACAGTGTAAATAAGTCACTAAGTACCAAAATAATACCAGAAAAGATATAACAGTTGAATAAGAACATTTAATACCAACGGAGAAAGTAATAAACGTAGAAAAGAAAATAAAAATATGCACAAAAGTAACATGTAATGAAGAAAGATATGCAAATGCAATAAAGATAGAAGTTAAAGAAATGAAGAAGAAGAAAGTAAGAAAGGAGGAAGAAAGAAGGAGAAGGGATAGAAGAAAGAAGAAGAATTTAAAAACAGGGCGCGACGCGTACGCGTGGGTGGTCTAAAAGCGAAATGACGCGCACGCGTCAGGGACGTGTACGCGTGGGATGATTTTGTGCCTCTAGCACAGTTCCAACGCGAGGGAAGCACAACTCTCGAGTCAAACACCCATTTACGCCAATTGCCATGTCCATGCGTGCGCGTGCTTGATGCGTACGCGTGGATTTTCCAAGTTGCAAGTGACACGCACTCGTCCTGTGGGTCGAAGTGTGCGCAGAGCACACCAGCCACACGATTCCATCACAACTTTCTGTTCGTTGGATGGGATAGCAAAATTTGGAATCGACGCCCACGCGTGGCCAACGCGCACGCGTGGGTTGCCCTCTTTTTTTATGCAAAATGCGGAATGCAGAATGCAGATGCTGATGCAGACATTATGAATGAACACTAAGAAAAATAGAATAAAATAAAACTAAGAATAAAACAAAATAAAATAAAATGAAGACTGAAAAAGAACGATCATACCATGGTGGGTTGTCTCCCACCTAGCACTTTTAGTTAAAGTCCTTAAGTTGGACAATTGGTGAGCTTCCTGTCATGGTGGCTTATGCTTGAACTCATCTAGGAATCTCCACCAATGTTTGCAATTCCAATAACCTCCAGGGTCCCAAACTAGGTACATAAAGTCTTTGAGCAAGTTAAAGCAAGTGACAAAGCTCCAGGAGTGTTGATTGTTAGAATGAATTCCGGGGTCCCAAACCTTGCTTTTGCACCCGTCTATGCCTTGATCATCATTGTTCCAACCGGGTGGAACGCAATTGGAATTCTCATTGAGACATCCAAACAACCTTCTAGACCCATTCATTTGAGACTTATACCAACCATTGCACTTAGACCTTGAACATCCAACCATAACGAACCTAGGATTGTGATGCCAACCACTAACCATCTCCCTTTTACTCTTAAAACCACAAAGAGTTCTGAGTTGTCCATCCGTCTCAAGCAAACCAAATTCGAGTGGAATAAGAAAGTTAAGGGATATGAATTTTACCCACTTGAATGTTGTATTGGATGGTAATGGCTTTGGGGAAGAGGTCTCCAACAGCTTTGACAAGGTGATTTCAAGCTCCATTCCCTTGTGCTCTCCCTTGACATCTTCCACCTCTTTGCAAGCTTCTTCAACTTCAACCGTAATCTCATCAAATTCTTCTAATTCTTCCCCATCACTCAAGTCATAAGTTGGAGGTTGAGAAAAGTCTACCTCCACATCATTTTCAGATTCACTTGGAGAAGGTTCTTCAAACTCAAGGGGTTCACTTGCGGATGCAAGTTCATCACTAGGATGGCTTGATTCATGCTCATCATCACCAAGGGAACTTGCCTCTTGATTTATTCCGTCTAATTCTTCATAAGGAACATGCTTTGGAGGTTGTGCACCATCCTCCTCAACATCAATTTCGATCTTATTGGAGGAATACTCTACAATTCTGGATTCCCATGGAGGTTCAGCATCTCCTAAGTCTTCAACCACTTCTTCCTTTTCTTTGATAATTTTGGCTTTCTCCACTTGCTCTAATACAAAATCAAACTCCTCCTTGATGTCACTTAGTGTAGAGTTGCCTTCAATGATGGAACTTTTCTCTTGTTCAACCTTCATTAATTCCTCAACTATTCCTTCATCTTCAAGGGTCTCTCCTACCTCTACCTTTTGGGCCTCCTCTTGCTTCTCTTGAAGTATGTGTGCATAAAATTGATCCATGACGTCCCTAAGATGATCCATTCTCTCTTGTTCTGGGTCAGTAGCATAATTGAGATCATGTTGCTCTTGGATTAATGGATATGAGTATTCTTGCATAGAGGGTGGTGGTGTAGTAAAGCTTGAGGGTTGAATATTGGAGGTAGAGGGTTGGTCCACGTGGGATATAAGATTTTGGAATTTAGAGGTGAGACCAATGAGAGTAGAGATAAGTGTGGTTTGACGCTCTCTTTGCCCTTGGCGAATAACATTAAAGGTATCATTTATGGGAGCTTGGGGTGGATAGGAGGGTTCATTTGTTGGGAGAAAGGGCTCATGATAGAAAGGTGGTTCATCTTGATAAGGATATGGAAATGGTGTATATTGAGGTGGTGGTTCTTGGAAGTATGGCTCATAAGGCTCTTGGTATGGTGGGTAAGAATTAGGGTCATATGGGGTGTTTGGTCATAAGGGGCTTGTGAGTATGGTGGTTCAAAATTATGTTGAGGAGGGGGCTCATAGGTATAGTGTGGCTCATAACAATTGTCCTGGTATGCCTCTTGGAATGGCTCTTGGTCATAGTATGTTGGTGGAGGTTGTTGCCAAGAGGGTTGATCAAATCCTTGTGGCTCCTCCCATCTTTGATTCTCCCATCCTTGATGCATATTTTCATTGTAATCTCCTCTTCCTGCAACATAGTTGTAACCAAACTCATAGCCAAAGGAGTGAGAGTTCATAGTAGCTAAAGAAAATAAAAACAAAAACTAGTAAAAATAAGAAACTAATTCCTAAACTAACAAAAACTAGCGAACAAGCAAAAAGTAAATATTTACAATAACCAATAATAAGGCACACGTTTGCAATTCCCTAGCAATGGCGCCATTTTGACAAACAGATTTTTGCTAGTAAAGAATTCATAAAAGTAATCACGTTGTAGGTATAGTTTCTAAACCAAAAAAAGAATTCTTTAGTACAAAAACTTGTTTGTCACTTAAGCAAACCCAATAAAAATAATAACCGAAGTATTTAAACATCGGGTCGTCTCTCAAGGAATTGCAGGGAGGTGTATTTATTATTGGTTATGGAAGATTATCTTTTTGGGGTTTTTGAATAAGGAACAAGAAAAGTAAATTGCAAGAAAGTAAGTTAATAATTAAGAAAACTCTTGGTAAGGTATGAGAATTAGACGTCCTATCCTAGTTATCCTTATCAATTGTGATGAGGATTGTTCATTGCTCCCACTTAGTTAACCCTTACTAAATAAAGGAAAGTCAAGTGGACTAATCAATTTGATTCCTCAAGTCCTAGTCAACTCCTAAGGAAAGACTAGCTTTAGAGGGATCCAAACCAACCAGCAACTATCAATTATCAATCAACAAGGAGTTTGATAACTCAAGTGTCTCCAATTACTCAACCAAAGCCAAGAATCATAACAATTTAACTTAAAACCCTCCCAAGCATTTTATCAAACACTTGGAAGGCATAACATAAAAATATAGGGAACTAATTGGGAATGTAAAATCTAAAATGAACAATTGCAAGCATCAATGATAACAATTAAAGCAAGAAGCAATAAATCTGAAATACCAAAAATTGCATTAAATAGAAAATCAAGTCTAACATGAAGAGTTCATAAATTCAATTGGGAAGATAAATAAACTAGAATGCTAGAACAAATAAAAGTAGAAGAGAAACTAAATTAAAGGGATATTAAACCTGGAATTGAGAAGAAATAAACCTAAACTAAGAGAAATCCTAAAACCTAGAGAGATGAGAGAGCCTCTCTCTCTAGAAACTACATCTAAAACCCTAAATTGTGTATATTGGGAAGTATGAATGATTCCCCCACTTTGCATCTTTTAATCTGTGTTTTATGGGCTGAAAACTGGGTCAAAAATAGCCCAAAAATTGCCTCCAGCATTTTCTGATGCGTCCAACACGTGGCTCTGTCACGTGTGCGCGTCGTTCCCGCATACGTATGGATTGAATTTTTGCCAAGTCACGCGTACGCGTGATCCACGTGTGCGTATCGCCTAACAACATGAAAACTATGGCAAATTATATATCATTTCGAAGCGCCGAATGTTATCTTTCCAACGTAACTGAAACCGCCTCATTTGGATTTCTATAGCTCAAGTTATGGTCAGTTAAGTACGAAGAGGTCAGGCTGGACAACTTAACAATTCCTTCAATTTCTTGTATTCCTTCCACTTTTGCATGCTTCCTTTCCATCCTCTAAGTCATTCTTGCCCTATAAACCCTGAAAATACTTAACACACATATCAAGGCATCGAATGGTAATAAGAGGGGATTAAACATAGCAAATTTAAGGCCAAAGAAGCATGTTTTCAATCATATCACCAAATTAGGAAGGAAAATGTAAAACATGAGAATTATATGAATAAGTGTGAGTTTAGTAGATAAATCCACTCAATTAAGAATAAAATATACCACGAAATAGTGGTGCATTACCCATCTCATATACAAGATTAACTATCACAATCATAATGGCAACAACCACAACCTCAAAGTTACTAACCCTCATACATATCAACCAATCTCAATCATCAACATCATTAATAATTCAATCTTATCTTACGGTTAACTAACCTAAATTTTCACGACATGTTATATTTTAGTTATGAGAAACCAAAATCATACCTTGACCGATTCCTCCTAATGCCCGGAACACCTTACAATTCAGCGTTTTCCAAGCTTCCAAGACTCCAAAACCTTACTAAACAGCCCTTAGCCACTAAAGTTCAATCCAAGCTCTACTTTCTCAATCTTGACCCCCACCAAATAACCAATTTCAATCTAACATCACAATTATCACCATAATCAATATGGAGTTCACTAATTCAACATTACACAAAGGGTTTGAGGGTGCTTACCTGACCTTCAGCTGAAGTGAGTTAGACCGACAATACCCGCAAGTTAATTCGAACTTAAACACCGAAATTACGCAAATTTAACATAATTATTCATTAAATTTTGAAATTTAGGAGATAAGCAGCTAGGAAAGAGAATTAGGCTTACCTATGAAATTATTCCAATGAATTCGTAGAGCTCGACAAGGTGGTCGCGTGGCCGCAAACAATGTGGCAATCGGAGCTTAGGATTGAAAGTTATTTGGATTTGCTTGGAGGGTTAGGGTTTATGTCTCAAGTTCTTCTCCTTCTCAAAGTTTCCAGCGGGATTGTTGTAATGAGGGAAGAAGATGAGCTGATGTATAAGTTAGTGAATTGGTTCGACCTGTTCGGCCCGTTTAGCCCAATTTTAGGCCAAATCTTTTAAAATTAGTGTTAAAATTTATATTTTAATTATTTATTCCATTCTAAGCTATAAAATTTAATTTTCTAATTTTTTAGATAATAATTAATTTATTGGTTAATTATTTACTAATTACTCGGAGTTTACACTATTGGCTAAGGATAGAGTGGATTAAACCAGCTGGGCCATAATCCAAACTAAATCTAGATGGATTTGTTCATCACTACTTGTTGCCAATTCTGGAGTAGGAGGAAGAACAAGGCTATCAAAGACCACTCCAAAATCCAGATTCAGAAAAAATATGAAATTGGTGAAAGAGCAGGGGAATTGAACAAGGTCTAGAGATAGCATATGTTATGGGAATTAGAAGATTAACTGTTGAATGTGCTCTTAAGCAGTTATCGCTGTTCTAAACAGCTAGAAAATATTTAGTTACATCATAATGCTTCAACTTTGATCGAGAATATCAATAAATAGGGGAAAAAGAAACATATATTTTGTACTGTCTACACATCCAATTTTTTTTTGGCAATCAAGTCCAACCAAGTTGGCCCAAATCCAACAAAAATCACTTTCATTACATCAAGTAGGGGTGAAAACAGGCCAGGCCAGGCCAGGCTTTGCTCTTAACAGGCCTGGCCTGTCATACAGTTAATTGGCCTGAGCCTGGCTTGCAGCCTGTTATAGGCTCTTTATAAGGTACTAGGCCTGGCCTGTTATTCAGCCTGGCTTGGCCTGAAACCTGTTAAAAGGCCTGATATTTTTTTTTACAAAAATAAAAATATTATTTAAAAAATTATTTTTTAATAAAAATATTTATATGTAATATGTCATATATTTAATATTTATAAAAAATTTTAAACTTTTAATGTATTTAAAATATACAAAAATATTTATAATATAATATAATAGATTTAAAATATCTCATAATTTTGTTATAATAAATAATTATTTATATATTTAATTATATTTTAACAGGCCCAGGCAGGCCTGACAGACCAATAAGGCTAATTAGCGAGCCTGAGCCTGGCCTATTAACGTATTAAGGCTTTTAAAAAAGCCTGGGCCTGTGCCTATTTTATAACAGGCCAGGCCAGGCCAGGCCAAACACAGGCCAGGCTGCAGGCCCCTGGCAGGCCGCCTGACCTTTTTCCACCCCTAATTACATGCAGCGTGTACACACGCATGCTTCACTAACGCAAATATATCCTTTTTTGTCTTTGTGTTCCTTCTTCTTCTTTGCCTTCTTCCTTCTTCTTTTTCTTCTTCGCGTATTTTCTCTCTATCGTTGCTCTTTTATTGCTGCTGTTGTTGCTACATTTTTTCTTTTTCTCATTTTTTTCCTAGTAATTTTATAGCATTAATTTTTCTTCTTTTTTTATTTTATTCCTTTTAAGAGAGTGAAACAAGAAGAATTACGAGAAAATGAAATAAGAAGAAGATGAAGAAGAAGTGGCAGAATATGAGGAGGAGGAAGAGGAAGAATTTTGAATTATATGAACTTATCAGAATAAAAATACACCAAATTTTTTTACAAATACACATAAATTTCTTAGTTTTTACACCGAAACTTTGCTACAAAAGCACAAAAATGTCTTCTTTAATGTTACATTTTTTTCTTCTTTTCTTTCTTATTTCTTTCTTTTTTTAGTTGAATGAATATAGGTTCATCATCTTCTTAGTAATTTTACAGTATTATGTGCTTCTTCTTCTTCTTTGTTTGATTTTTTATTTTTATTCTTGTTAAGAAAGTAAAACAAGAAGAAACTTGAGAAGGTAAAACACGAAGGAAAATATGAATAAGAAAGTAATTTTGCAGCATCTTCTTCTTCTAGTTGAATGAATGTAGGTTTATCCTCTTCCTAGTAATTTTGTAGCATTATATGTTTCTTCTTCTTCTTTGTTTAATTTTTGTTTGTTTTTATTTTGTTAAGAGAGTAAAATGAGAAGAAACTTAATAAGGTAAAACAAGAAGAATAAAAATATACCGAAATTTCTTAATAAATACACATAAATTTTTTAGTTTTTATACCGAAATTTTGCTACAAAAGTACAAAATGTCTTCTTTAATGCTGCATGTTTTTCTTCTTTTTTTTATTTTTTATTTCTTTTAGTTAAATGAATGTAGGTTCATTGTTTTTATTCTTATTAAGAGAGTAAAACAAGAAAAAATTTGAGAAGGTAAAACAAGAAAGAAAAGATAAATAAGCAAAAAAAGAAGTTGCAAGACTTAGAGTAATTTATCATGACTTAGCGCAAGTAGTTATGGAATGATTAATACTTTAGTACTGCAACATCTCATTAGCAAGTTAATGTGTAGGAATAATCGGATAAATTGTGTACTTTTTTGTCGAGTTATAGATAATATTCTCACTCACCTTGAAGAAGGAAGGATTGGCCCCTTATCGTTGTGCTACGTTTTGAATTATGCAGAACTTATCAAAATAAAAATACACTGAAATTTTTTAACAAATACATATAATTTTCTTAGTTTTAACACCGAAATTACTTAATGATTGCGACACGTAAACTCAGTTCAAAAGAAAGAACACAAATAAGACTGAATCATGAATAAAAACACATCCAAATTAATTTTGCATTAGACAATGTCATTAATATGACAAAAATTCAATGATAACTATAATAATAACAATAATAACGATAAAGAAGATGACGATGACGATATAATGATGATGATGGAAAAGGAGGAGGAGGAGGGGGAAAACGAATGAAAAGAATAAATCAAATGAAAAAAGAAAAGAGGAGGAGGAGAAGGAGAAGGTATTGATGGTGGTGGTGACGATGATAACGAAAGAAAAAAAGAGAAAAAAGAAGGAGAAGAAAAAATAGCAACTAAGATGTTAGTAAAAAGAAGAAAAAGAAGAAGAGAAAGAGGAGGAGGAGAAGAAGAAGGAAACGGAAAAAAAGAAGGAGAAGAAGAAAGAAATGGAAGAAAAAGGAGGAGGAGAAAGAAACGGAAGAAGAAGGAGTAGAAGGAAACGGAGAAGAAGAAGGCGTGTGATTTGAAAAACGGTTATAACAACTTGGTTAAGTATTTTACTTAGATGTAGAGTTTTATTCTATTTTGTAAATACTTTTAGAAAAGATAATAAATGTATCAATTGTCTAATATGAAAAATCTTAAATCTAAATGCAAACTTTCATTTTTGGAACACTCCTATTTGAGGAGTAGTTAAAAACTTAAAATCCTTGTACATAATAACAAAAATACAAAACTGTTATGTATATTTTAAAAATTAATAACCAAATGAGATATAATTTTTTGTTTAAAAATATAGGTGTTATTGTACACATATTTAACATATAATTTATATATTAATATGTATTTATATAAGTGACTAATTTGTTAATTTATTTTTTATGTAACCTTTTAAATAAATAAGATATTTTTTTTCATTTAAATTTATATTAAATCTCTCTCTCTTGTGTTGTTTTTTTTTATTTCAGTTTCATCTCAAAAATTTTTTATACAAATAAATATATAAAAAATTACTTCTCTAAATACATACGGAAAAAAAATGACCATTAAAATACAAAAAATTATTTTACTAGTAGCGCCGCAAAATGAAAATACTCACTAATTCTCCTATGACGCCCGCAAAATGGATAATGAATAACGGACACTCTAGCGCATGGAAAATGAAGTAAATATAAAATAGAATCTTTGGCCATTTCTAACCTGACGCACGTGAAATAGACAAGAGTGAATAATAATAATAATAATAATAATAATTTGAACGTGCGGTTTCATTTTGCGTTCGTCAGCGTATCAGCTATCCATTACCCATTTCGCTAGCGCCATGAGAGAATTGGCGCCATGAGAAAATTAGTGTGTATTTCTATTTCCATTTATTTGGCGCCAATAGTAAAATGGCTCTGTGTATTTTGGTGACCGTTTTTTTTTTGTGTGTATTTAAAAAAATAATTATTTTTATATATTTATTTGTATAAAAAAACTCATAACAAGGTGGATCAAATAAAAGAGCAACAAAAAAAATTTAAAATAAAGCACATGGTCAACTCCTCCTTCATTTCCGGTATTACCATCAAATAGCTGAAATTGTCATCACTCCCTTTCTTTTAGTTTTTAAACGACGTAGCAACAATATCAGCAACCCTTGATACTCTATTTTAAAAGACTTTTTGATTTTATTCTAGTCAAACATTCTAAATGATAATGAAAAAAAAAAGGTCATCTTCCTTTCAAATTTTCACATATATCCAATTTTAAAAATGTTATTTTAAAGTGCTTAGGACAGCAAAAAACGACCTGAATCGTAAATCTAAACACATTATACATACTATTTAAATTCACAAGCAACAAATAGGTGATATATATTTTTAACATTCTTCTTACACATTATTACTTTAATTTATAACTTCTAATTTACACGGTCTATTTTTCATATTAATTCTATCCAGATAGTTTTAGTGAAGTTAGAGCATCTCCAACGGTAAAGAAATGAGGGACCCGTTCTGACAAAAGTTGAAGACCAACCATTGGAGCAACATAAACATGAGTCTCAGCACATATTTCAAAGCAAGGAAGGCCTGCTCAAAGGGACTTGCTTTGTTTTCATTATAATCAATAAAATTTTAATATCTGGCACTTAAATTTAAAAAAATAAATAATATGGTATTAATATAATAACTAATAATGTTACATAATATGTTATCAATAAAGGGTTAATCTTCATCTTATTATATACCAACTTATTTAACTTTATGTATATAATTAAATATTATAATTATTTATAAATTAAATATGATTTAAGTATTTAATTTAGTTATTTAAAAAATTATATTAAATAATTAAATTATATTTAATTTATTAATAATTATAATAATTAATTATAATTCTATTTAATTAATAATTTATATTAATTATTTAAATTACAATTAATATAAGTAATTAAATTAATATTGTATATTAATTATATTATTATATTAAATTAGCCATTGTAAAATTAGCCGTTGCAAAATTAGCCGTTGGAAACTAGCCGTTACTATGTTATCATTATCATTAACAAATTAATATTTTGTTACTTTATATATACCATTTAGATACACTTCTATTCTCCAAAAAAATGCCCAACTTCAAAATAGGCAGCAGCATAGACAATTGAAAGAGGACTTGATTGAACACATATGACAATTTCACAATGCTTATCGTCAACTATAGAGCTTAATTATGTTTTTCTTTCTATTAAGTAATTTTACAAATTAGTGTAATCCCGAATTATATATTGTATTATTGTTATATATGAATTTATTTAATATTAATATCTTTTAATAGTAAATTATTTTAAATTTATAAATTTAAATTATATTATTCAAAAAAATTAATTACATTAATTTCAAGTATTTTAATTAATTAATTAAGTGAGACCACAACAGGGACAAAAGTTAGTTCCTCCTAATGGAGAAGAGAGAGATGCTTTGAGTTCCTATTTACTGTTTATGACGCAAAAACTGATATGGAGTTACTTTTTATGACAGGTGGGGCCATAGATAGGAATTGGGATGAGTTCCCTATTGGAGATGGTCTATAACTATGTCATCTAAAACGAGTTAATAGTCAAAATCGTCCCTGAAAGATACCTCGTTCTCCATTTTCGTCCTCAAAAGATAAAATTAATCAAAAGCATCCCCAAAAGTTACCGACGTTAATCGATTTCGTCCTTTCGTCATCTCAGTTGTTGAGGTGCGTCGCTTCTAGCCTGGATTCTGACTTAGAGGCGTTCAGTCATAATCCAACGCACGGTAGCTTCGCGCCACTGGCTTTTCAACCAAGCGCGATGACCAATTGTGCGAATCAACGGTTCCTCTTGTACTAGGTTGAATTACTATTGCGACACTATCATCAATAGTGAGCTGGAACGTTAAGTTCCAGCATGGCACACTCCAGCATGGCTAATTCTAATGCTGAGTAGATATGTTTGTTTATTTAGCTCAAATTAGTCCTAATGTTACAACCCTAATCTAATCCCAATCTGAAGCATAAATGTGTGTGATTCTCACAAAATGGCTCCTCTTCATGCCTTTTTCTATCGAGAGTCAGTTCCTCTGCTGAAGCAATACACGTTTGAAGAGCTTTTGAAGCTTATATTTCCTGCATCAAGCCTATGGATTGGCAACTTGATGCAACTTGCTTTGTTCCTTCACTCTCAAGGGTTGAAGTTAAAGCCAAAAATTGAAAGGTCATGTTCTAGTTTTTCAAAAGTTGCTAGAGCATCTGAACAAGAAAATGCAGTATGCCATGAAGATGAGGCCTTTTTTGGAGATCTTTTCTCTGAGACTGCATGTTCTATTGGGTCTACAGATGGATGTGAACAACCTGGTACTGAAAATGCTTTTGGGGAAGAGAAATTTGTTGAACTGGCTGGGAGCATGATTTCCTCCCTGGTGGAGTCTGGTAAATTTGTATGTCTAATAAGCGCGCTCTCATTTGTTGGACAAGTACTTGCAAGCCCATCAGAAAGCTTTTTTTGGTAGCCTTAGTTACCAACAAAAGTCAGCTTCTGATTTTTCATCATTCTTGCTCATGAAACATACTAAAATTGACAAAAGCCTGCAGGATGAGCTGCTTGAGAGGAGTGGCTGTAATGAAGGTGAGCTTCAATCTGTCCTTGGCCTTCTATCACAGTTGGATGCTGCTGTTGATAAAAAAGCTTCAGGAGTTCTTCCTAAGGCCTACTGGGAGGCATGTTGCATGGGTTTCCTTGTCATCTTTCTACTCCTAGTGCTACTTTGCTTTCTTGTGCTCTTAGCATAAGATGAATTATCTGTATCCTAGATGGGTTATTTAGAATAACAGCAGGGAGAAAGGTTGATTTGGACATCGAAGCTCTTGGACAAATTCTTGATGTTGTAATGATTATCAAGTATGATAGGATATTTGAAGGTATTCATGGAAAATGTGATGCTGTTTATCAAAGCATAAGTACAGAACTGGAATGGTCAAGTTATGCTGACTTAATTCTAATGAAGCAAATGGAAGGGTTTCTGAAAGACATTGATTGTAGGGGAGAAGGTCATGACAATGTCCAAGAATGGATAATCTGCAGAATTATTGAGTGGCACTAGGAAAGACCCTTCAAAGTATGCTATTTTTCACTTTTATCTTGGTATTGAAAATGTGCTTGGACAGATCAGTAGGCATTTACGATTGCATAATGGTGACTGTATAGTGCTAATTGATTCGCTGAATACCTGTTACTCTGAATCTGTGAATGTGAAGATTTTCGATTTCTTTGTGGATAATTTATCTGGAGAGCAATTTCTTGATCTCAGGCTGAGAATACAAAGGAAATTCCTTGGAAGAGATGTACATATGGTGTCTAAGTAGTTGGAGAAGAGGCTCTTAAGAAGCATAATAAAATTAGATACTGGCGTCTGTGCAAAGGAGACCTCCATTTTTCTACAGGAATCAACAACGAATTTTATCCTATGCCTTCTATCACCAACCTCTGAACGGTCCAAAGAGTTGTAGCATCATATTTTTAATTCTTTGCTATTGTCACTTGATGCTGCATTTTTGCAATTTGATATACTTGCAGCAAAGTCATATTTTAGTTTCATTGTTAAGATTTCAAGAGGAGAGTCATTAATGAAATAGCTTTTGAAGAGAACTGTTGTGTTGATGGATAAATTGGTAGGCAATGAAAGTTTGCTTCCAGGGTTGAAGTTTCTATTGGGCTTTATTGAAATTGTCTTAAGTAATTGTAAATCTGGTAAAATTTTACTTCAAAGAACAACTAAAAAGTGTTCATCTAGCAGTAGTCTTGGGATAGAGCATGTGTCTGCCCGACCAGTTGGATCCAGAAAAAACTCAGACACATTTATTCTTTTTGCCAATCAAGAAGGGGGATCAACGTCGCTTGAATGTGATGCAACTTCTGTTGACAAGGACGAGGATGATGCAACTTCCGATGGGGAGGTTCTGAGCATAGATAAGGAAGATGAAAAGGATGGTAGTAGTGAAAAGGCCTTGTATGCTTTTAATGTCCTCATAATAGCGACTGAACAAACATACAGGGTCAACTACTACGAGAATCACACACGTTTATGCTTCAGATTGGGATTAGGTTAGGGTTGTAACATTAGGATTAATTTGAGCTAAATAAACAAACATATCTACTCAGCATTAGGGTTAGCCATGCTGGAGTGTGCCACGCTGGAACTTAACGTTCCAGCTCAGCAAACATTACACACCTCAGCAACTGAGATGACGGAAGGACGAAATCGATTAACGTCGGTAACTTTCGAGGACGCTTTTGATTAATTTTATCTTTCGGGGACGAAAATGGAGATCGAGATATCTTTTTAGAGATGATTTTGACTATTAACTCCATCTAAAACTATTTTTACCTGTAAATTAAAAATATTTTTTATATCAAATTTTAAATACAAACGTGTCTTTTTTTTTTTTTTTTTTTATCTCTAATCAGCTTAGCTAAATGTAAAACACCATAAAACTAATTTAACTGATCTATTTTTCATTGAAAGAACCCGCCTCTACAGCCCACTCTATTCCATGAGAAAACCTGTATTTCCTTTGGACAAATATTTTCTGATTTGAAATCAGAAAAAGCCTTGAAAAAGAGGCCTTTAGAGTTTATTTTATACAGCCCACTCTGTTATTTTATACACAAACACAATGCAACTCTATAAACAAGTTAGAACAGAATGCTTAAACACAGTGCTTTTAATTACTAATTAGTAAAAGAAACATAGTGCACAATTCAGTCTAAATAAAAGAATGATAAAGCAAAAGGGTAGCTATCCTAAGGAAATAAGAAAACAGACACGGGATTTGGTACTTTGGTTATTTGGTAGGGCACACTTTCCCTCAAATACCCACAAATTTTGCCCTTCTCCTAACTATTCTTCATTTCTTCCTTTTTGTTGTGTTGTTAACTTGTTATGCGCTTTTCTTTAATTGTTTTTGGCTGCTTCTTGGGTCCGAGTCCGACACTGACTAGCGACTAGCTAGTAATAATAATTAATAATGCTTATGCAAGGAGGACAATTTGGAAAGAGAGAATGGCTCTTTTACTCAAATGAAATAAAATCTGTAGCCATCACTTTCACACTTCACTAACCCCACTTTAATTCAAATCAAAAGCCTCTTATTATTATTATTTCTATTCATTCTTGTGCTCCCCCCTTGTCATTCTCAAGTTCCAACTCTCCCTCTGTCTCTTTCTTCCTTTCTTTATTTTTTTTTTTTTTTGGTATTTTTTTCTCCACCTGCTGCATTCTTCTGTCGAAACCCTAGATTCAAATCTAGGGTTTTGTTTTTGTAATGTGTTCAAACGTGATTCTAGGAATTGCCAGCTTGCCACTTTGATTTTTTCTGTAAGCTTAATGATTTTTCAGTGACAATATTGTTTCCTTTAAAATTAAGTAGGAACTATTTGATCATTTAATGAAGTTGTTAGATTTGTGTAGGCAAACAGAACTCTTGTATTCAACGTGCACTTAGCACAAAATATTTGAGCTTGTTGACTGAATATATATAGAGAGCTACTGGAATTTAGATCCTCTTCCCTTTCCATTGATTTTTCTGTTAAAAATCCAATCTTTTCACCCTTTCTCGAGCTTTTTGATGCTCCCCATTAGAACAAACTCGGTAAAAACCTCATTTTAGTAACTTCACCAACCGCCGGTTTTGATAGTTCAGCTTTGGGTGGGATTGTGGGCAAGGATTTTAACGTAATTAAATAGGCGCTAGAAAGTTTGTGTATTTGTTTATCATTATCACAGAATCTCTTAGTTAAATGCATGGATGGGAGAGAAGCCATGGCATTTACTAGTGGGTCTTCTTCATTTTACGTGCATAGAGAGAGTGGAGGGTTACAAGGACCTCCAGGATTCAGAGCTTTGTCAAACACTGCCGTTCAATCTCAGTCAAATGCAAAGGGTGGCGGAGGCGGCTCTGTTGGTTCTAATTCCTCATTTGCATTACGGGTTCAACCTCAAGCACAGGCTCGTGCCGGTTTTAGTCATGGCATTGGCATTGGTGCCTCATCTTCTGGTGGTGGAGTGCCTCCTTCTTCCTCAGGTGAGCCTGTGAAGAAGAAGAGAGGGAGACCCCGCAAGTATGGCCCAGAAGGACCAGGACCAGTTTCTTTGAGACTTTCATCAATGTCTGCCCCCGCTTGTTGGAATGCTGGTTCAACCTCTGATTCCCAGAAAAGGGGTAGAGGACGCCCTCCGGGATCTGGAAGGAAACAACAGCTGGCTACTCTTGGTATATTTGTGTGAGAATTATCAGTCCTTGTTGATTCCACAATTTGTATTTGCAATATGTTTAAATAGAAATTCTCTTGCGTATTTGATTATCTGAGTTATGACCATATACCGTGACTTATTTTGGTAGCGAGTGAAACACTTGAATTTCCATATTGGATGTGTGTGTTTTCATTTGTGTAAATAAAATCCATGGAACTGTTTCATTGATGGTTGTAACGAGCAACTTTTTGTTATTTTGCCAAGTGTGTAACCTTTTAACACAGTTGTTTATTGTATCTTAGGTGAATGGATGAATAGTTCTGCAGGGCTGGCTTTTTCACCTCATGTAATCTCCATTGGAGTAGGGGAGGTAATTATCCTCTTCATAAGCAATCTACCTTTGTTATTTTGTTCTGTGGTCTTTCTTTTATAAAATCCTGATTGTGTTATGAAGATAGAGAGGGGGTGCATGCCTCTCTCAGATGCTGCCTAGCTGAGTTGCTCTTTCCTTCCATTGTTTCAGGACATTGTAGCAAAGCTATTGTCGATATCACAGCAGAGACCACGGGCTCTCTGCATCATGTCGGGTACTGGGATAGTTTCTCTAGTTACTCTCAGGCAGCCTGCTTCTACTAACACCAGTGTCACGATTGAGGTTAAAGCACCAATTAGTATTGCTTAAAGCCCCTAAGTTGGTTCTTGTGGTATATTAATAAACTTATTTTATTTTATTTTATTTTTCTAATTTTCTCAGGGCCGATTCCAAATATTGTGTTTATCTGGTTCTTACTTGGTTCCTGAAGATGGTGGACCATCCAATAGAACAGGTGGCATAAGTGTTTCCCTTTCTAGCTCCGACGGCCGTGTTATTGGTGGTGGTGTTGCAGTGCTTATTGCTGGAAGCCCAGTGCAGGTATGTACTGTACATGTGACATAGGCATCTCTCTTTCTAGTCCCATTGGGGCACCTGAAAAGGATGTTGACATGGTTTCTATGATGCATAGGCCTCTTCTTACTTCTATGGCTTGTTGGTTGTAATCATTCTACATGATAACATGCTTTGCATTCGAACCAAAACAATATCATTAACCCCAAAAGAATGTATGAATGAATCCTTTGCTGGCTGCAGGTGGTAGTGTGCAGTTTTGTATATAGTGGTAGCGCTAAGACCAAGCCCACGCAAGCTACCCTCATGAAAGAAGAGAGTTCCGAGCCTCAGCGCAATGACAAGTTAGCTTCTTTGGCCAGTGCTCCGCATAGTCAAAACTACATCCCTTCTGCTACAGGCATTTGGCCTGGATCACGACCTGCAGATCTCAAGAGCGCGCACGGACACACTGGCATTGACTTGACACGTGGATGAAAATTTTTATTTTGGGAGATATTGCAGTTTTGTAAATAACTTGTTGTAAATGAGGAGAGTTTGTGAGCATTGTGAAACAGCTTGTTACACCCATTGGTGGTGGGACACAAGTTTGGACTAAAATGCTTAAACAAATGGATCATTCAGCATTGAATTACGATTCTTAGTCATGCGAAATTTCTTGTCAAATCAAGGCAAAATATACACTTAATTGGGAAGTATATTATTATCTCCATGAGAAAACATTTATGAGCAAAAAATGCCGAGTGCTTATTCTGAAGTCTGAACCATCTTTTGCTGATAGTTTGACATGATTTCAGATGATGACCTATCTTTTGGTTGTGAATTGTGATTGACTTGGCCAATTCCCTCATAGTATTTTTACTTATTCAGGCTGTGGTACTAATTAGGTTTTGTATCACACATTGCCTAAGGGAAGAGACATCTCGTCGTTATCATATCTTCTCTATAGTTGTTTAAATTTTAAAGCATTAATCAGTGGTTGTGATCTCATCTTGGATAAATATGTCATGCATTGTTGCAAAGAACCACATCGTTGGCCTTTTTATCTTAGATGCTTTTGTAATCAATAATTGATGCTTTTAAAATTCAGATATTTCCAACTTTACAATAACCCACTAATCAATGACGATCTATCTTAATGTTACGTAGTAATATTGGCGTCTGTTTATATAGTTTTGCTTATCAAGACTGTAAACCAAGTCAATAAGGTTAAACTCAACAAAATCAGGCATCATTGCATATTTGCATCATGTACTCCACCAGGATAAGCAACTAAGCAAGTCTTATTTAGGTTATCAAACCTTATATGTACCACATTAAGACTTCAAAGAAGGAACATAATAAACACAAGAAAAAGAAGCTTGACATTGAGAAGTCGATTCATCCTTCATTGAATACCTAGTAGCTTACAAATGTCTCGCTGCAATATAAAACAAGTTTCACAAGAATTAGAAAGGACAGCATAAACCATATTAAAAAAAAAAAAAGAAGAAAGAAAAGAAAAGAGCAAGAACAAGAATGATATAAAGAAAATAGTACAGTTAGTTACCTCAAGGCTGAGAGGAGAAGTTGTGGGGTAATAACGATCAACCACTTGGCCATTCTTATCAACCAGAAACTTAGCAAAGTTCCACTGAATATCATCCCCAAATATTCCCCATTTACCTGACTTCAAGAACTTATACAAAGGAGCAGATTTGTCTCCATTCACTTCAATCTAAAACAGTAAAGGATTAATGAACTTAATATTCCAATTTCCATGTGAACATATAAACAGGATTCATAACAAGTCAACACAGAATAACAGCAGTCACATAAATCTGTGTCCAATTAAACATAACTAGTGAAGTGGCAGGGGTTGACTTTTCTCACCAAGCTTAGCGTTGACCTACCTTAGCGAAGATGGGGAATTCTGATTTGAAGCGCGTACAGACGAACTCCACAATTTGATCATTGCTTCCAGGTTCTTCATCGCCAAATTGATTACATGGAAATGCCAAAATCTCCAACCCTAATTTTGGAAGCTAGACAACTCAGTTGTAATATGATTTGTACAGTTTGAAATGATGAGAATGAAATTAATCACAATTTACAAACCTGTGTGTTTATACTTGTGATACAGTTGATTCAACTCCGCATAATTTGGGTTGGTCATGCCACTGCCCCAATCCAGAAACATTGTAGAATGGAAGTATTCTCACTTTACATAGATAAATGAAAATGAAAAAGAAGCAGAGAGAGATACCACTTAGAAGCAACATTGACAATGAGTAAGACTTTTCCTTTGTAAGTGGAAAGATCTATGTCATCGCCCTTAGCATCCTGAATATTTGTTTGGGTTTACCGAAATAGAGTCGAGGCAGATAAAAATAACATGAAGCATAGTCAAGTGAATGAAACACCAACAAAAATAAACGAACCTTCACAACAAAATCGTAAACGGACTTTGGATCCTTGCTGGTTTCGTTGCTAGTCATGAAGAACAGTTCCACTCTTCTGTACAATCCAACCGGCGACCGGTGTTAAGTGCGCTAGACGAAGGTATTACCTTTCCTGTTACCTCTATGTGGCCACCATTAGTATTTTCCATTTTTTTTTAAATATCATTTAGCTTTCTTTTTCTTTTTCCTTTTTTTTTTTTTTTCATCTTACCAAGCTCGGTTGATATCATAATGATTTGGTTAGAAGTTGTTGACTTGTTATCAATTTTTTCTTTTTTTTTTTAAATCTAGGGAGTCAACACAACTAATAAATTTGTGCCTTTTATTTGTATTTTTATTTATAGTATTTTTTTAAATTTTATGATAAAAAACAGTAAAAATAATAAAATATTTATTTTTTATTTTCATCTCATATTTTTTATTTTTTTATAAAATATTAAAAATAAAATTACAAATCAAACGTATACTTAAAAATCAACAATTAATCTAATACTGAATACAAACATTTAAAATTAAAAACAATAAAAATATTTAAAATTCAAATAAAATGAATATTTTAAATTAAAACAAAGTAAAATTAATTTAAATCATAAATTCAGAGTTTTAAATCTAAGATGACCAAGAAATAGTGAAAGAAGCCAACGCAATGGAAAGTTGTGGTGGGCGGCAGTGATTGGATAAAGCTGTGGTGTCGAAAAATACCAGAATATTATCTAGATTATTTTTTAGGATGAATCTCTACGTATAAGCGATTTTGTTATACAAGTTTTACAAGTTCTCTAATTGATATTACGCTCAAATGCTTGTTATGCATATATGTTTCAGCGTTTCTAACATATTTTTAATTTTTGAAAGGATTCCGTTTCTTTTTTTGAATTTTTTGTCTTTTCTTTTTTCTTCTTCATTTACGTAATTTTCTCTTTCTGTTCTTTTTCTTCGTTATTCTCGATTTCCATTGTTTTTTGACATCAAACTCTGAAATCGTTTTTGAAGATAATGGATAATTCAACTTCAGATTGTCAGATGAACCAGTGCGTGAACCTTGTCTGTGAAATTTGTTATTAATTCTTCCTTGTTTGAATTGAATCTAATGTACTAGTTCTGATTAGAATTAATATAATCTTGTCCATTTTATATCAGATGTTCGGGTGTAGATCAGGAATATTTGGGTGTATTTACAGTTTATGATTTTTCATCTGACGGAGGGTGAATTGTCTTATTCTTTTAGTTGAATTATTTTAGTTTCTGTTTAGTTATGATTCATGAATCTGGTTTTTGTTATTTTTTATGATGGTTTTATAGTTGTATTTGCATTCTATAGTTTATGATTGTTTTAATATGGTGTATTTTGAGTGTATTTTGCAGCCCTTCTATGGTATATTTTGGGTGTATTTTGCAGCCCTTGCTGATTTTGGTGGCTAATTTTAGTGTATACATAACATAACTCATTTCTGTATCTGCAGCAAATTTGGGCGTAAAAACGAAGATATTTGGGTGTAATACAAAGATATTTGGGTGTAAAACGAAGATATTTGGGTGTCTTTTTATTCCGATAAGTTCTGCATAATTCAGAACTCTTCCTCTTCCTCCTCCTCATCTTCTGCTACTTCTTCTTCTTAATCTTCCTATTTCATATTTTCATAATTTTTTTGGAAGGAAAAAATCAAACAAAGAAAAAAAAATACATAATGTTGCAAAATCAAAAGAAGAAGGAGGAAAAACACGACGATGAAGATGAAACACGCGAAGAAAAAGGAGGAGAAACACAAAGGAGGAGAAGAAGAAGGAAGAAGAGGAGGAGGAGGAGAAACACGAAGAAAAATGACAGTTGTGGTTTTTATCGAAGAAGAAAAATAGTCGTTCATAATGGTGAGTAGCGCGCTTTGGAAACAGGAAATGTTTGAGTAACGTGCGTGTATTTACTCTTGAATGTAGAAGTGTAATACGCGTGCGTGTGTTTTGTTAGACTTATGCCAATTTGTAAGACTTGTAAACAAAAAAAATTGTATATATATCATACCTGTTAGCGATAAATGTAGTAATTAATTTTGTAATAGGAGTACATAAGTATTAAAAAGTACATAAAGTGTTATTTTTCAAAAAAATAAAAATCTAAAGATGTTTGTTAGGTGGTTACACCTCATGTAGTAGATTTATTTGTTTATTGGCTAAGATGAGTTGTTTTTTTTTTTTCTTAGTTAGATTGTTTTTTTCCTTTTAATTTTAAGCAGAATTTATTTTCACGATATTTTTTAACATTGCAGATCAAAAATTAATTTATTATTAATCAATAAATTACTATATATACAAGTTAAACTTCAAATTCTAATATAATTATATTTAATAAATCTTTATATATAATTTATAAAAAAGTATAGGTAAATAATTTTTAATTAGCCAACTTTAAACAATTGTAATTAATAATTATTAATTTTATATTTTTTTAATGAGTGTTAGTGCATAATGAATATTTTGAATTAAGAATTTTGTGTCAGTCATATTTGGTGTAATTAGGCCTATCTAGTCATGGAAACAAGAATTTTACAGAACAAATATCCCAACTATCATGAAAAGTAGAAAATTTAACGAGTGAATTTTTTTTATTTGTAGCCAATACACTTAATTAAATAAAATTAGTAGTTAAAGTTCAATAAAATTATTCTCATGTGAGTTACAATCAGCAAGACAGCAATGACTAGGAGGCTAGGGGGGACTAGCACAGGAATGGCGATACTATACATACCTATCCATGGAAAATTAATTACGGATAAGTAATACAACAATAATCTTTTATTGATATATCCAATTAAGATTTGGCTATGAAGTAGAACACTCTGAGTTGTTAGTATTCATGTGTCGGACACATTTCAGATACGATATTCACCGACATTCGTCCAACACGCGTGTCAGTTTTATTCAACCGTGTCTTAATAAAAAGTAAAAAATTATTCTCCGAACAGGTTTGGACACACATAAATATTATCACGTGTCAGCGTGTCCAGTTTTATTTTTAACATATATTCTTAAAATAAATTTAGATATAGTATATATTATTATTTATTAAAACAAAAAATATTTTAAATACTTTGATATAATTAAAATAAGACATTAAAAATAATTAAAAAAATAATTTATATTTTATATATATGCGTGTCCCGATATCTTATACGATTTTAAAATTCGCGTATCGGTCAGTCTCGTATCCGTGAGATTTGGTATAATTTTAGACAGATTGTTGTATTAGAGAAATATTTTTTTATACTTGATCAATATTCAACTATTCATCACTACTAAATTAAAGCTAATAAGTTTTTCGAGAGGTATAATCACGGCCAAAAACAACTACTCATCTTGCTTAGCTCTTGCCGTATATTGCACCACAGCCACGTGGCTGTTGACAGCGGCTTCTCTGCCAACACACAGCCACTTCTCTGCCAACAACCGTGGCCACCAGAATGCGTATGGGGAAGGCATTGCCTTCAATCCTTCATCCTGCTGTCATGCAATGGGACAATAGATGCAAAGAAGGAATTTGAGATGGATTGAGAGACCAACATGCGCATGATAGAATCAAGCAACAAGTACATAGGATTTGGTGTGTAATTTAGAGGAACAGAATGCCATGGTCGAATTTTTATTTTTAATATTGAAGTGGTAGTGGTATTTTTTTTAAATGTGGATTATTGAGGTATTATACTTAAATGTGGGATCGTTTAACTAGAGAAGCAGAAATCAAACCGTCCGATTTGTTAGAGGTATACAAATCGGACCGTTCGATTTCTAAAAGTACAGAAATCAGACCGACCGATTTGTGAGAGGTACACAAATCGGTCCCATAGATTTCTGAGAGGTACAAAAATCGGTCCCAGAAATTTGTGTTGGTACACAAATCGGTGTCAGGAATTTGTGTTAAAAAAATAATTAAAAAATTTTAAGTATAGAATTCAGTCCCAGGAATTTGTGTACTTCCACAATTTTAAAAAACACCAAAAATTACTATGTTAAAGTATATCACCACTTTTACTTCCATAACAAAAAAAAATTAGCCCACCGTGGTCCTCCTGCCAATTCTTACAACCGTTGTTGCAGTAGCCATAATCGCTGCAGGGGCGGCGCCGGCGGTTCCACCCATAGTTAAATTAGTCATAATCTTCTTTTTCGTATTTATAGTGTCATTATTAGAACATATAGCTTTATGTCAATTGGATTATTGGAGCCATGAACAGCTCTAGGTATATGGTTATAGCAGGCAGCACTCTGATTATTTTGCTTATTTCTCTTTTTCCTCGTGTCTTATTGATATCCCTCTGTTTTTGAACCCAGCAATTGTTTACTTTGTGCATTCCAATTTCCAGCAATTAATCTAATAAGTAGAATTGTAGAAACATAAAACCAAGACAGAATAGCATTGTTTAACCAGGAACAAAACGATAAACTGTTTTAACAACCAAATTCACTTAAACGGTAGTAGCAAGTACACAATTTTATGATGCTGAGTAAGCAATACATCTGCAGTAGATTTTGTTATTCATGTTTTACATATCCTAATGATTATTCATTTGATGGTTTTTCTCCAAGCTATAATCTTGGCTTCACGCATCCAACAGCTTCTTTATGTCCTTCTGCATTAACACCACCAACAGATCAGAAGAGAAATGAATCAGATAGTGTTATAGATTTTGAACTATGTAAAAGACAAGACTAATGTAGCCATCATACAAACTGTGTTTTACCTCGATGCTTAGAGGAGAAGTAGTGGGTGCATAACGATCCACAACATTGCCCTCTTTGTCAACAAGGAATTTGGAGAAGTTCCATTTTATGTTGTCCCCAAAGAGTCCACCTTTGCTTGATTTAAGATACTTATACAGTGGAGCAGCATCGTTACCATTCACATCCACCTATGATAAAATGCAACAAGATTTGTGTATAAGTTGAAATTGTTTCAACCAAGACACTAACACCATCATTTTTAGAAAGAAAATGTCTTCCATGTAAAATACACAGAGGAAAGATTTAATATTTCTTTAATGAGCATAGGAATGAAATCAGAGTTTGTACCTTGTCAAAAATGGGATACTCAGCTTTGAAGCGAGTGCAAGCAAATTCTACTATCTGCTCATTAGTTCCAGGCTCCTGTGCCCCAAACTGATTGCAAGGAAATGCCAGAATTTCAAGACCTGAATAAACAAGAACATGGATTTTATAAAGGTTGATGGACCCCAAGCAAGTAAGCTTAATTCTTAAGTGGTTATATGTACCTAAGTTTCAGAAATTTCTCTCTAATTTAATTAGAGATTGTTTATAAAGGTTGTGGAAGCATAATATAAGCCTATGAATTTAAGGGTTTATACAAACCTTTCGCCCTGTATTTTTCGTACAATTGACTCAGCTCTGTATAATTAGAATTGGTCAAGCCACTGCATCATCAAACATGATAGTGTCAAGCTGAATAGATTAATACAAAGGTGAAAGTACATCAAGATAAATTAAACATGTATGATATACACAAGGGCTGTCTACTCTACTGCAATTCAGTCATTAGCCAAGGTTTTTTGACAAAGAAATTGAAAAGCGGAGAGGCGTTATACCATTGTGAGGCAACGTTGACAATGAGAAGAACCTTCCCTTTGTAGTTTCCAAGATTAACATCATTTCCCCTCGCATCCTAAGTCAGAACAACACATCAAATCCCTGGATCTTAAATTTTGTAAATTATGGAAATAAGCAACACAACATGCATACTGTAACCTAGATTATTTTGAATTAATTTTGTAGTAAGAATGCATAAAGAGTACATAAACTATAATACTATAATAACCTAATAAATAGTTTTAAATTTTCCTTTCTTCATGTATTTCTACTAACAAATTAATTATTATATCTATTACTAATGAAAAATATTCTAGATAACACATACCTTAACGGTGAAATCGTGGACTGATTTGGGAGGAGATGATTGGCTGGCCATGGTGTGATCTGTTTTCAAACTAAATCGCAAGGGAGTTGGAGTTGGAGTTAGAGTTGGGATTGATTTGAAGAACGAGATATTATGATGACGAAGATAAGGTCGAGAGAGTGAAAGGGTTTTGGCTTTAGGATTGATCAAATAGTTAATAGAAGAAGAAAGGGGTGGAACCACTCTCCTTATGCCTCTGCCGAACAAGATACGAGTTGAACTATAAAGCATTGAAGATCCAACTAAATTATATAGCGTCTTTTCTCCGCATACTGCACTCTTCTTCTGTATATTGTTCCTTTCCCACTCTGATATACTCTCTGTGCAATGTGAACTATTGAACAATAATGCTTACACGTGGATGCTTGGCGTGCCCACACGTGGGAATTGGTTGTCCAAGTACCGCCTTAGCAACTCATGTTTTATACAAGAATCACCCATTACGTCATCATTAATCTTTAAGAAAACGGGTCAATTATTATTGTTAATCAAGTACTCTAAGTTAATTACTACAAAGAAAAAACACAATGGTAATTCCACAACACTAATAAAACTAAAATTTAGCTAATATAGAATAAGGATCAAAGCTAAAGTTATCGATTAAACTTTTATAAAAATGACAAAATTTGAATTTTAATATATATTGATATTTATATTCATTAAAAATTCCTCCTAACAATAATTTTAATATGTATTCTTAAAAAATATATTTGCTAAATCCATAATATTATATAAAAAGTCACCAAAAAAATAATATTATATAAAAAAAGTTCAATAAAAAACGCATCACCTTAATTAATTTCATTTAGTATGTTTTGAAAATTGTATGATGATAATATAACCTTTACAACTCTCATTGTTCTTTATTTTTTGATGATACTGCATGTTCTTTCACAGTACAAAAGACGGAACGTAGCTTCTTTACAAGCCAAATCAAAAGAAAAGGAAGAAGGAGATATTAATACGGAATTAATTAAGGAATTGAAGGTAAATGCATGTCCAGACAAACTTGAATGAAGAAAACAGGATCAAAAAGGAAAGAAATAAGTTACAACTTAGAACATGCATTATTCTTTACAACATGCTATCTGTTCTTGCGGGCAACCGTCGGAAGAAGTTGATAGGCGCCGACGGAAGCCTATGCCGGAACCTGGGATGCCTCATAACATAGAAGCCAGCCAAAGCAGCCACCACCTGAAACGGAGTAACATACAAAACCACCGCAGCAAGAAGACAAAACACAACGAATATAACCGTCGCACGTGGGTCCCTCCAATTCAACAGCGCCTGAATCCTCTCACCCTGGCTGGCCAAATCACCAACCACCGTCTGAATCCTCCCACCCACACTCCTCAACCTATCATACCTCATTCTCACAAGATCAGGGTTCCGGCTCGTAGGAAACGTATCGAACTCTTCATCCAACTCATCCGGTTGCACCGTGTGCGCCTGCGAAATGATCGTGTTCATGTGTGGCGGGTACCTTGGCCTATACCTATAGTTCCACACACCAATCAAGAACATGTACAGAAAAACCGTTGGTAAAATCAGTTCCGGGAAGCACACCAGCATCAAGAAGAGGACATGAACTAACACAGTGGTTATAACGTTCTTCCACATGCAGATATCAGAGAACCATTTTCCAACGGCGAATAAACCTGAGAATACCGTCATGAGCCTGAAGAAATTCGCCTTGCTTCTCCTCATGCTCCATAGGTGAGAGTCCACGTCAGACATATACTCAACCACCTCCTTCCGGAGCGGTGGCTCGGCTCGACCCAGCCGAGCCGCGACTATGGTTACGGCTTGGTGTCGGAGCATGTCGAGCTGCATGAGGGAGAAGGGTCTAACGTAGTGCATTTTTGGGAGGAGAGGTTTGGAGTATAGATACATCATGTTCGTGAAAGAGGTGCATGAGAATCTTATGGCCAAGTGCAATTCACCCATTTTCTTAACCCCTGTAGGGTGAAGAACTAGAAGCGGATATGAATGTGTGTAGATTCTACCTGTTTCTAAAGTCGAAATTCGGATTCTGACTTTTCCAATTTTCAAGTCTTTTGAAGAACCTTTTTCCCCAATTTGGCTATTGTCAAATACACCTACAGTTAGAACCGTTGCCGGATCGAAAACCTCCCATGTGTATTGCTCGTTGTATTTAGGGCACAAATTATCAACAATTGTTCTTGTTCTGACCCATTTATGTCCATATTTTGCAACGCAGTAAGTGTCAGAAGTGCCTCTTCCATCTCTTGTTTTCATAGGGTGGAGTCCAACAGCATTCAACACTCCAAGCTCAAGAACACCGATCGGTGGCCGCCATAATTGCTTTGCAGTTGGACGGAGATCGCTGCTGTAATGTGTTGATTCATCAAGAACATGGTAGCCTCCATCAAGGCACACACGGAGGTGAATCCTGCTACAGAATTTCTCTTTCTTTAACTGATCAATGTCCACAGCAATTGGTTTTTCCAAATTGAACCATCTTGAATGAATGATTCTGTCATCTGCACGCCTCTCTATAGAGTTCAGTGGAATGATCACCCTGCCAATGATCTCATCTTTTCCTGGCTCGATTCGATCTTCCACCGTCAGGACTAGATGATCATCGAAAGGCTCGGCCGCAACAAACACAAGATCCTCATTCCAGAGTGAACTCAGAGTCCTCGCTGGAACTCTCTTTGTTTTCAATACTTGGTGTCCTATTTGTGCCTTGACGCACACGTCAGGGAATCTGTTTTTCTCCGTAGGAACTAGATCTTGCGCCTCAACAATGTTGACGCGCACGTACCATAGCCTTGGCGCATGGTAAACCTTCGACCGCAGCACTGCGGTCGAAGAAGGTGTGGTGTCAACAGAGCTAGCAGCTGCATCTGAATGCCATGCATCACAGAAAGCCTCATCTGCTTGTGTTCCAATCCACACAGCAAGCATCAACTCCCCCTTCACCTTATCCCCTTTCTTGTCCTCTAATCTGTACCATTGCGGCGCCAGAGGACTATCTGGTGGAACTCTCAATGGAACTTCATTGATATCAAACCTCAAAATCCCTACAAAGTCATCTTTCATCACAAGATTCTTGTCTTTGATCACAACTTCCATTACAGATGCCTGCATCCTCTCCTTTGAGAATGCAAATACCTGATTCCATTCTGGATTCTGATTCTTGTCATAGTGTTTTGTAATTCCTCTGTAGTTTCCAATTCTGACCTCAACAAATGGATCAAGGCTACCAGTGACATCCATGGAAGGAAGCTCGCGGGCCTTGACTACCCTTACATAGAGAAAATACATCCTTTCCACAAGATCATAAGTGCTTGATGTCTTGTCCTTGTGAATAACACGGCCTCCAACAACTCTTCCCCCACCAAGATATGGACTTGTTTCTTTGAGGGCGTAATCAACAGGTTGAACCGACGAAGCGCGCATTAGGACTAGTTTTGGTGGTTGTGCTTCAGATTTTATTGCATCAGCTTCATGCTTTGGTACATAATGTTTATCTGCATAGGCAGAGGAATGATGTTGATGTTCGTTTTGGTGCTGATGTTGGTGTTGGTTATGGTTTGGATTAGGTAGATGATGAAATGTGTGCACCTTTTCTCTAGATGATACATTGTTCATCACCACAGAATCTGCATGTCCATGAACTTGTGCTGCATGATTATTTGTTGTTACAGACTCGGCCGGAGCAGCAACTGGAATTGAGGATTTTATGGCTTGATCGTTGGTGATGTAAACTTTGAGGCCAAGTTCTCCTCTAACACGAGAAAAAATGCCGCGCTTTTCCAGTGGATAGTGCAGTACAACAGCATCGGAGTAAGGGACAAAAGAAGTGCCAGTGAGGCTAACCTTGCCAAGAAATGAAGTGGAGTTTGTGGCTCTGACTTGGTTGTAGACATAGGCATCAAGGGTCAGGTGGTGAAGAATGGAAGGGTCGGAGATGTTGAAGTAGAAGCTTTCATTCCAAACAGGATTCAGATCTTTCTCTTTGATGGTTGTACGGAATCTCTGGCCATCAAAACATAGTTCCACATAGGCGCTGGAAGAACCTTCTCCATCTTTAGAGAGTAGATTGTGGGCACTAACCACATCTATCCCTAACTTGAGGTTGTTCATCATAATCAAAGGTTTCTGGTTTGAAGGAGATTTGAGGTAGTGACAACTGCAAGATAGAAATAAATAATCACTCTATGACATCTACAAGTTTCTATTTGTCAAATCTTCTACTTGATAATACGCATATAACTTTATCTAAGGTGTATGTTTTTAAGAATATGTCAATGAATTTTCAAATGAAATAGGAAAATAGCCACTTATCATTCATTTGATATCCTGGAGCATACTCCTGTCCAAAGTCTTACACCACTTTGTTCTCAATACTAAAATGCTATACTCTATATTAAGTAGCATGTACTAGTACACATTAACACATGAACAAACAGAATAGAGAATAGTATGAAGTATATTGTGTTTTGGGGGGAGGGCTAGGCACTAGCAGTAGTGTTTATAGTATAGTGCACTTAGAAAAGAAAAAGAAAAAGAATCAGTAGGTGACATCAGTTCCAGTTGAAACAGAAAATGAAGTAATAAAATTTGACTCTTAAATCACTCACCTTTAAGAGCAGAACTGCAGATGCTATAGAATAGTGACCCTGTTAAAATCTTTGTTCATCGTCCCTTAAAGTTTTTCTATATCTGCATAATGGTATATTGATTTGAAGTCGTAAACTATAAACATTAAAAAAAGCGGAATGGTTGAGTGCTAATAAATCAAACAAAACTACGGATTTCTTTATAGGTAATAGCAGAAATGGGTTCTCAAGGTAAATATTTTGTTCGATTTGAAGCAGAGGCATGTGCAAAAACTCCCTTGAAGGAAGATCTAGTTACACTTACACGCATTTAAAGAATGAGCATGTGACAGTGACACTTTTTTCAGCTAAAAGTTAGCGATCCATTAAACACGGTATACACATGAGCTTCGTGCAGGTGAATGGAATCATTTTAAAATTGGGAGTAAAAAGTAAAACAATACCGTCAAGCACAACACAACAAATAAAAGTACACGTTCATGGTGCTACTTGCAATGCAATGTTTCCATGTAAAAGGGACAAGTAAAATATATGCAACTCGTTGTATATACTATATAGTATACAAAGGAGGGATAAAAAAAAAGAAAATCAAATCAATGGGGAAGAAAACCTATATATTCCCTTGAGTTTCTCACAAACACAAGTAGCTACTTTCAAGGCTATATATCCAAACATAACAAAAACAAAAAGCGTGAAGCAATGATATTGTACTTTATTATTTCTTGTTTTAGTCTCAGGTGGTTACAGAACAATATAAATGTATGGAAAAAAAAAAAAAAAGAGATAAGATTTCACTTCACAATTGGAGTTTGAAATGATGATGATTCTTGAAGCAAAAGAGCATCCGAATACCTCATTTTCAGAAGCGCCGAGACTATGCAAATGCAAGCAAGAATACTTTGAAAGAGAACAAGGTGGAAGCAACAAAGACACGTGAATGAATATCCCTATGGTAAGTGCCAAAGGAAAACATAGGCTCAATTGTTATATATAGAGGCCGTGTTGTCTTACCTCAACAAGGTGTTTAAGTTTGGAAGATAAGCTTTTCTAGTATTGAGGATCAGGGGTTGTATTATACTAATTAAATTGCTGTATAGCATTCATTTGAGATTACATGGAAAGCCCCTTATGAGCCTACCGTTAATATGATCAAGTCACTCAAGACTCGACTCAAGTAAGTCAAGTCAACTTGGTGGAGCATGAAATAAAGCCAGAGTATGGGTAAAGAGTGGTGTACTGCAACCAAGGAATTAAATGCTTGCATTATCTTACTGCTAAACTTGTCAGCTAGAAATTTAATGTACACATTATTTTATTGTTCTTCCCCTCGGGTCCATTATTTTTATCTCTAAGTAGAGTATAATTAAATTTTTAGTGATTTTGATTTTACATTAATTAAGTTCTTAAGAAAAAAAATATCAATTTATTTTTTTATGATAATAAATTTGTTATGTTCTTTTATTAATTTATTATATAAAATTTAATAGTAGTATTTATATATACGGTTAATTATTATGATGTGTCTATTTATGAAAGATCGTCATATAGATAATAATTTTAAAGTAAAATTTTGCCTGGTTTTAATAGAATTTATAGTAAATAAAGAGTAATTAATAAATGTTATATAAAAATTCAAAAAATAATAAATACTTATCTACTATTTATTAAATTATTTTTATATTTATGTGACAATAATAAAATATGCATTAGTGTAAATAATAAAATACATATCTATTATTTATTATCATAAAAAATTTAATTAGTATTTTTTTAAGACTAATTAGTCTAACATCAAAATTCTCAAAAATTTAATGTCACTTTACTCTCTATTTAATAATCATTAGATACTGGTATTATATTACTAGTATATTATCAGAACATGTCTCTTAATCCATCTATTTTATAAATTAAATGTATATAATAATAATAATAATGTAAGATTAGTTAAATGATAGTTTTTTTTTTTTTTTGTAACACTAAGCAGTAGCAACAAAATAATTGTATGATTAAGTAGAAATCAATAGCAGCAAAATTAAATTATGAATTAGATTTATACACTCAATTTTTTTTTTTTTTGGGGATTGGGCAACTTAATTAAACAAACCCACAACACGCTAAATCTTTTATATCTCCCAACTTTTTCAAAAAGAGAAAGTATGATATAGGTCTCTATTCTTATACAGATTGCAATTGAATAGAAAATACAGAATGAGAATAAAAATGAATGATTAAGCGCATTGATCTCATCATTTCTTTTTTAAACAAAATATAATTCTATTATTAAATAAATAAACACTCTTTTTTTTTTTTTACCATTAGTATATGGATAAAGTATACTTTTAGATCCTAATGTTTGCGATTTTTTAAAAATATTTTTAATATTTAATTTTATTTAATTCTATTTTTAACATTTTTTATTTATTTAATTTTATCCTTCATATTTTTAATTTGTGTTAAAATTATCGTTACAAAATTTTAATTTTATTCATAACAATTTACATGGAGTTAATATATAAAAATAATTTTGATATAAATAAAAAATATTAGAGACAAAATTAAATGCAACTAAACATTAAAGGTATATTTGAAAAAAAATAAGCACAAATAATATTAAGGATAAAAGTTGAGTTAAAACCTATTTTAGTCTCCAAAATTTATAGGCGACCTCAATTTCGACCCCCGAATTTTAATTTACCCAATTAAATTTCTCAAATATTGAATCATGACTCACGTTTATTCCTGAAGTTATCTCTGTTAATAGAGAGCTGATCTGGTACGTTAACTTGCCAAGATGTGTATTCATGCAGGACCCAAATCGCCATGGTGAAAGTGTAACGGTTATATAATGTGACAAAAATTGTTAATACTCAACTTAACCCCTCTAAAAATGTTAAAACCCTAAGTTGCAGCTCTATTTGTCCAAAACGCTCAAAATTTTGCAGGAAATTATGATGAGTTCAGGGAGTGTTGTGAGATCACGCTCCCATAGCGCTTCTGTGAGAAATCCTAATCTTGGTAGATTGAGAAGGATTCTTGACTAGTGTGACTGTAGAATGCGTCTAGTGATTTGGTGGTTTGGGACAGATGCCAATCTTAAGAGACTTTTTTATGGGTGTCCAAATTATAATATAAATTAAATGCCTTCTTCTTCAATATGTTGCTACTGCTACTTTTGTTGATAGATATTCTAAAACTTTTTATTTTTTTTGGTTGTTGAAGGATTGACAAAGTTATGAAAGGATGTAGTAGTTTCTGTATGTGAGCAGATGGTGAGAAAGAACAGAGGATAGTGAAGAAAGCACATCCTATAAATAATAATGATAATTGAAAGATGAGTTTAGCATGGAGATTTAACACAATGAAAGCTGAAATTAGGAGTTTGAAACTATGATTTAGTATTTTAAGTTGGTGAATGATACAGTTTAGAAGAAAAATTCCTTCTATACCTGTAGAAAACATGTGTCATGTTGTTGATGCGGATTTTACAAAACACCGGCAAGTGCACCGGGTTGTATCAAGTAATAACTCATGGTGAGTGAGTGTCGATCCCACAAGAATTAACGGATTAAGCAAGTAATAACCAATTGGTTAATCGAAAAGCTTTAAACATAAACAGCAATTAAAGAAAAGCAAACAGTGAGTGTTGAGAATTAATATGATTCAGAGAGTTAAGGTTTTAGAGATGTTAGAACTTCTTGATTAGTACTTTTCACTTTCTACCTTAATCATACAATGATACTTTCATGGCAAATCATTAATAATCAAATCCCAATCCCTTGGTGATTCAATTTCTCTTTAACCTAATTAAACATTAATTCCTTAGTCACTTAATCAGGAAAAGAGTTACGTGCGTTCTCTGATTCATAAAGCCACACAATTCCTAAGGATTTAGCTTAGTTAATTCGATGTCACTTATCAAGTCTAGATTCAAAACTTAAGAATTGTGAGAATTGGTTTCAAGCTTAATTCAATTAATCAACTTTTTCAAGAGGTTAAGAGAATTCAAATAAGAGAAGAATTGTTTCCCAACATATTCAAACCCTTTAAGATGAAGAATGAAAACCTTTTCTTAAGAAGTAATCAATTACATAAATTAAAGGTAGAAAAACTATTGCATTAATCCATGAAAGTAACAGAGCTCCTAACCTTAACCAATGAGAATTAGTTTCTCATGTTCTTCAAAGAAATCCTTAATTATCAAAAACTCAAAACTGCCGAAGAAGAGAAGAGGTCAGAACCCTCTTCCCTTATATACTAACCCTAGAAAATCATATTCAAATTCAAACTTCAAAGAAGAATCGAAAACTAAAGTGAGAATCAAATCTCTTTCATAATTGTTTTCTCCTTCGAAAAGATATCTTTCTTAATTACTTCCAATATTCAATTAATGCCATCCTTGATGGGCTTGTGATTGATCATCCAAAGGGTTGAAAACTTGGAGATAGGCTGGCCTTGATTGAAGCCCTTGGAGATGCTCTTAAACCTACATACCACATGAGGTTCTTGCATGCCATGTGAAGCCAATTTAGGGTTGATTTGCTCTTTGTTAAGCTTACATACCACGTGAATTAAGGCTACGTTGTACGTGAGCCAATTTTCCTTTGATTGTGGCTCTTCACATTGTACATGGTGAAATCTACGTACCACGTGAACCAAAGGTCGTGCATTTACGCATGATGGCCAAAAATTTCTTGTCACGCGTATGCATACATACATGCGTACGCATGGTTGCTGCGTCCTATGTGAGATCTCCTACGTTCCACATGAAAAGGCATAGTCATGCGTACGCACGCTTGCATGCGTCCGCATGGTAAGTGAATTGTCTACACTTGTGCGTACGCACACATGTATGCTTATGAACAAAACTCTTTTCTTCCCAACGTGGTACGTGGTCTTTCCCATGTTGCACGCCCTTCTACTTTCTCTTTCCAGAGAGCTTTCTGTTCATTACAGAAAGCATTCTGCTTGTCATAGAGATTTTTTATTTGTTGCTTTCTATCTTCTTTTCTTCTCTATTTTTTGTTACTTTCCTTCCAAAGTTCCCTATAATCAATGAATTCAACTAATCAAAGTATGTTCTTCTTAAGCCTTAAGCTCATTGCTTATTCAAAAGGAATTCTTACTAAATCAATTGAAATAAAGAAGGAAAAATACCAAAGATGCGGATGTATCACAATACCAAACTTAAACTCTTGCTTGTCCTCAAGCAAGCAAAGAAAACAAAAAAGAAAATAGAGTTGAATTAGATGGATTGGAGTTAAATCTTTCTTGAGGTTCATGCCTTCCTGAGAAGTGGGGTTTAACAACCTTTGTGATTATCTTGGATACTTTCTATCTGCAACGAATCTTGCTTTTCTAGGAATGGATAATTCCTCAAAGTTGAGACTCGGATAGTATTATGAGATCCTTCTTTAAACTTTTGGTTGATCCTTAGATTTTTTTTTTCATATCAGAGAGCCTTTTGAGTTGACAACTCTAAATGCTCCGTTCTCAAGGCAACTCTTGATTGTGGGCATTCGATCGGTAATCCCGAGCCAGTTGGCTCAAGTTACTGGGTGATGAGTCACCCATCGGACCTAATTAGCCGAGCTACTCTTTGATACGTTCACACTACAAGCATATGGTTAAAGACTTCAAATTCCCTGCCATTCGTGTCCAGAACATCTTTAGGTTTCTAAATGCTCTGCCTTAAGGGAACTCTTGATGGTGAATTTTCGATCGGCAATTCCGAACCAGTTGGTTCAAGTTGCCATGTGATAAAGCACCCTTCAGATCTAATCGCCCGAGCCTTATCCTTGAACAATCACACCACAGACACATAGTAGGGCTCTTTAACCATTAATGCTCAGAGCTTTGTAATCTTTGACTTTTATGTTGATTTTCTTTCTTTGTTCTGTTGGTTGCTATTGATGGAGGATAAATGTCGGCAAAGAATTTTTCAATAAAATCGTGTTGCAAGTATAGTTCTAAACTGACAATTAATCCTCAGTCAACGTTTAATTTGTTTGTCACAATGCAAACCAATAAAAATAACCGAAGTATTTAAACCCCGGGTTGTCTCTCAAGGAATTGCAGGGAAGTGTTTATGTTATTGGTTATGAGGTATATTGATAAACCCAATTTTTAGGGTTTATCTTGTGCTTAATTTAGGGGATTTTATGACCTTTTACCCACATTTATTCAATGAAATAGCATGATTTCATGATTGTCTCCTAATTTGTGCTTAAGTGTAAAAACATGCTTTTTAGACCTTTAATGTGTCAATATTAATTCACCTTTGATTCCACTAGATGCCTTGATATGTTTGTTAGTCAATTCAGGATGGAAAGGCTAGGAATGGATCTAAAGGATGAAGAGGAAAAGCATGCAAGTGGAGAGCTCATGAAGAAACAAGGATTTGGGATGCTGATATCGACGCGCACGCGTAGCAAACACACGCACGTGGAATGTGAGGTCGCATGGCGACGCGTACGCGTGGATAGCAATTTGTCAAGCGACGCGTACGCGTGACCCACGCACACCCGTCGGTGCTCGCACGTGACCCACTTAAAGTGAATCCGCTGGGGGCGATTTCTGGGCTTCCCATGCCCGAATCCAACTCATCTCTGATGCTATTTAACCCAAGGATTGAAGGGGAATCAACATATTACATCACATTAGTTTAGTTTAGTTTAGTTTTGAAGGGAAAGTTAGTTTCTAGAGAGAGAAGCTCTCTCTTCTCTCTAGAATTAGGATTAGGTTTAGGTTAATTTCTTAGATTTAGATCTACTTCTTCTCTTGCTTCAATTTTCCTTTTGCTTTATGAATTCTTATGTAGATCTCTATTTCTCTTTCAATGCAATTTATGATTTCCATGTCTTTTCATGTTGCTTTGATTTTCTATTATGGATATATTGCCTTTGTAGTTAGATCTCTCTTTAATTCTTGCAATTCATGTTGTTTACCTTTATTGCCTTCTATGTATTTGTTGAAATGCCTCTTTTAGTTATGAGTTAGATTTTGTTTCTCTTGGCCTAGGTAGAGTAATTGGTGACTCTTGAGTTATCAAACTCCTTTGTTGATTGATAATTAGAAGTTGCTAATTAACTTGAATGACACTAAAGCTAGTCTTTCATCATGATTAGGCTAGGACTTGTGGAATCACGTTAATTCATCTACTTGACTTTCCTTCATAGTTAGAGGTTAACTAAGTGAGAGTAATGGACAATTGTTGTCATAATTAAGGAGGATAATGAGGATAGGACTTCTAGTTCTCATACCTTGCCAAGAGCTTTGTTAGTTAGTTTATTTCCTTTGCCATTTATATTTCTTGTCTATTACCTCAAAAACCCTAAACATACTTCATAACCAATAACAAGAACACTTTATTGCAATTCCTAGGGAGAACGACCCGAAGTTTGAATACTTCAGTTATTTTTATAGGGGTTTGTTACTTGTGATAACCAAATTTTTGTATGAAAGGATTATTGTTGGTTTAGAAACTATACTTGCAACGAGAATTCATTTGTGAAATTCTAAACCACACAAAAATCTATTCATCAAAATGGTGCCGTTGCCAGGGAATTTGCAATGGTGTTATGTTATTGGTTATTGTATATATGTGAATATTGTGAATAGCTTTATTTTTGGATTGCTTGTTAGTTTTTGCTAGCTTTAGGACTTTGTTTCATTCTTTCTTATTAGCTTTTGTTTCTATTTTCTCTTTTCATTATGAATTCTCACTTTGGCTATGAGTTTGATTCTCACTATGTTATAGGAAATGGAAGCTACAATGATGATGTGTATCAAAGATGGGACAATCAAAGGTGGGAGGAGCCATATGCATATGATCAATCCTATTGGCAACAACCTCCACCAATGCACTATGAACAAGAGCCATTCTATGATGCATATCAATCTAATGGTTATGGTGAATCTCCTTGTGACTTTCAAGAACCACCACCATATGCCTATGAGCCATATCCTCAACATAGCCCTCAACCACACTCACAAGCCCTTTTTACCAAACACCTCCATATGACCCTAACCCATATCCACCATACCAACCACCTTTTGAGCCATATGAGCCACATATAGAATCACTACCATTCTAACCTCAATACTTCCAAGAACCACCTCCTCTATACTATGACCAAGATGAACCACCTCCAATGTGTGCAAAATTTCAACCTCAAGCTGAATTCTATCTCCCACCACAACCCTCCATAGAAGAATATCAATGTCCATCTCTCAAGGAAACTATGGATCGGCTTCAAGAAACCGTTTGTTAAAAGTTAGATGTATGGGACTCATACCACATGTCCATGGATGATTGTGGAAGAGCAACCGAAGAGGGTAGTTTGAAGGGGATTGTAGAATCTCAACTTGAGAACAATGGATTGGAGTGTGTTGAGCAACAAGAAGAACAAATGAAGAATATGGAACCACTACATCCTTACTATAATGAATCACCTTCCTATTATGAACCATTCCTCTGATATAATGAACCCTCTCATCTACTCCAACCTCCAATGGATGACATCCTTGGTGTTCTTCTTCAAGGGCAAGCGGAAATAAAAAGGGATGTACAATAATTCACAGCCGCCTTAGACGAGGTGGTAAACCGGTTAGCATCCTAATGTTTGGGAACCCAAAGTACTCCCATGGCTACATGTGAAGAATCCAAGGAAGAGCATAGCATGAAGGAGAGATTGGATGATGAGAAATATTACTTTGTGTTGGAACAATTGGAGGAAGCTATAATTGTTGAAGAAAAGGAAGAAGTGGTTGAAGACCTAGGAGATGCGGAACCTCCATAGGAACCTAGAGTTGAAGAAAACCCCTCCAAGAAGATTGAATTTGATGCTAAGGAGGAATGTGCACAACCCCCAAGGTATATCCCTTATGAAGAATTGGACGGGATAGAGCAAGAGTTGAGTTCCCTTGGCAATGAAGATCAAGCATCAAGGCTTAGTGGTGAAGAATCCTTTGAACTTAAAGAACCTTCTCCTAGTGAAATTGAAAGTGTTGTGGAGGTAAACCTCTCTCATCCTCCCAATTATGATTTGAGTAAGGGAAAAGGCTTAGATAAAATTGTTGAATAAAGGATTACATTTGAGGAATCTTGTAAAGAGGTGGAAGTCCTTAGAAGAAGAAGGATGGGAGTTGGATACGCTTTGTCAAGATCCTTGGAAGCCTTTTTACCTAGGTTGTCATCTACTCCTTCACTTGAGTGGGTAAAATTCATCTCTATTAGCTTTATTGTCCCACTTGAGTATGGCTTGCTTGAAACGGATGGTCAACTTAGGATGCTTTGCGGGATGAAGCGTAAGAGAAAGATGTTTCGTGGTTGGCGTTGTAAATCAAGACTCATTATGGTTGATACATCAAAAATGAAATATAAAAGATGGAATAGTGCTCAACTAGATGGGTCTAGGAGGATTGTTGGGCACTTAATTGAGAATTTACCTTGCTTACCACCCACATGGATTAATGATAGTCAACTTGAAGATGGGTGTAAAAACAAGATATGGGATCCGGGAATACATGAGGATCCACTTTGGGAGCCCATGGTTTGTGAAGAACCCCATCAAAATTTGGTGCAACTCATGAGAAATCTTGGAGCGCAATGGAGAACCAAGCATTGGTGGGAGTTCCAAGAAGAATTTAAGCACAAGCCACCTTGAGAGGAGCTCCTCATAAGTCCAACTTAAGGACAATAAATAAAAGTGTTAGGTGGGAGACACCCCACCATGGTAAAATCTTTTCATTTTCTCTTTTGTAAATATTGGTAAAATTAGTTGAAATTTCTTGTTTTGATTGATTTGTTGAGTTTGTTTGGTAGTTTGGTATGTTAAATAAGGTTTTATGGTATTTTAGTAGCTGTTTGGAGGTTTGGAATGCTTGGTTTGGTGCAAAAACATGAAAATTTTGAAAAACAGAGCACCAACCCACGCGTATGCGTGCCCCAAGGATTTTCGAGCATCCACGTGCACGCGTCACCCACGCGTACGCGTGGATTGCAAATTTTTACCTCCCAGCCAAAACCCCGAGAGTTGCGCCTGCATCGCGCGAACATTGTGCCCGAGGCACAAAGTCAACCCATGCGTACACGTGCCTCACGCATACGCGTCCCCTCTCTGGTCTGCCGTGCACGCGTACGCGTGACCCACGCGTATGCGTCGTGTCCATTTCACCTCAACCCATGCGCATGCGTGACAGACGCGTATTGACGATCGAATTTCTGTTTAGTAAAGTAATTTTATAAAATTAATCGCGTTGTAAGTATAGCTTCTAAACCAACAGAGAATCCTTTCATACAAAAGTTTGGTTGTCACAAGTAACAAAACCCAATAAAATTTATAACCGAAGTATTTAAATCTCGGGTCGTCTTCTCAAGAAATTACAGGGAGGTATGATTTATTATTGGTTATGTAAAACAATATATTTTTGGGTTTTTGAAATAGGGAACAAGTAATTTAAATGACAAGAAAAATAAATTAATAATAATAAAATCTCTTGGCAACGTATAAGAACTGGACGTCCTATCCTAGTTATCCTTATCAGGTGTGAAGAGAATTGGATTCTGCTCCCCCTTTAATTAACCCTTGCTAAACAAAGGAAAGTCAAGTGGACAAATTGATTTGATCCTCAGGTCCTAGTCAACTCCTATGGAGAGACTAAAGTTATTGGAGTACAAATTAACCAGCAAAGAATTCCAATTTCAATCAACAGCTGAGTTGATAACTCAAGTGTTATAAATTACTTAACCAAAGCCAAAAGGGGAAAATAATTCTAATTTGAATTGAAAGCATCATAAACAGAACAATCATTAATCTGAAATACCTCAATTGCATTTAAACATAAATTCAAATCCTAACATGGAAAGTTCATAAGCCAATTTGGCAACATAAGTAATTAACAAATAAAAGCATTAGAGTATCTAAAAGCAGAAGAGAAATATAAAATAAAAGGAATATTGAACCTGTAATTGAAGAAGATGAAATCTTAATCCTAAGAGAAATCCTAAATCCTAAGAGAGAGGAGAGAACCTCTCTCTCTAAAACTACATCTAATCCTAAAAATTGTGAATATTGAATGACGTATATCCTTTGATTCCTCCATTCTATGGCTTATATTCTGTGTTTCTGGTTTGGAATTGGGCCGAAAAAGGGTTCAGAAATCACTGAGGGCATTTTTTGCAGATTCCTGTACGTGGCGTCTGTCACGCGTTCGTGTGGGTCACGCGTTCGCGTCATCTGGGAGTTTTCCTTGTCATGCGTACGCGTCGGTCACGCGTACGCGTCAATTACGTTCTGCTCAAGGCGCGCGTCCGCGTCATCTACGCGTTCGCGTCGTTGCATTTTTGTGTTAGGCACGCGTTCGCGTCTTCCATGCGTTCGCGTCGCTGCCCTTTTTTTGCTCTAGGCATGTGTTCGCGTCATCCATGCGTTCGCGTCGCTGCCCTTTTCTTCAAAACTCCATTTTTGTGCTTTTCTTCCATTTTTGTATGTTTTCTTTCTGTCCCTTAAGCCATTCCTATCCTATGAGACCTAAAAATACTTAACACACAAATCACGGCATCGAATGACAGTAAAGGGTAATTAAAATTAATATTTTTAAAGCATAGGAAACATGTTTTTCACATATATCATAAAATAAGGAAGGAAAAGTAAAACCATGCAATTTACATGAATAAGTGGGTGAAAGATTGAATAAATCACTTAAATTAAGCACAAAATACTTCATAAAATATGAGTTTATCAACCTCCCCACACTTAAACAATAGCATGTCCTCATGCTAAATCCAAGAGAAAGGGTGAAGTTAGAATGATGGAATCTCATGCAATGCAATCTATTCTAAATGCAAACTATCTACATGAATCATGCAATTTTAATTATCACCCACCTATATATATATATAGCTTACATGTGGTTAATTTGTTTCATATTTTCAAGGAATCATATATGCATTGCCAAACTAGATCATGTTAAAGTACTTTCACAATTGAGTTGGGTAAAGATATTTCACAAACTTGCAAGACAATTAACAATTAAGCAGAGATATATGGTGATGAGCTATTGAACCCTCACTGGATTTGTGTTTACTCTCTAGTCACTCAGTGTTTGGGGTTAACCACTCTATTCTTTTCTATTCCTGCTTTCTAAAAATTTGTTCTTCATCTAACCAATCAACAAATATTGAATATATACATACAAAAACCATGAGGTCTTTTAAAGGTTGTAATGGGGCACGGTAAGGGTAAGGGTATATATATAAGGCTAAGCGAGCTAACAAAGTGAATCCTTGATTAGTCTAAGATCTCACCTAACATATACATATTCTATAATTTATAACTTTCTTGGGATTCCCAATTTTTCACTTTCTTAATACATACTCATGTACCAATTTCAATTTTGATTCTTATCTCATGTGCATTGATTTCTTCACTAAACTTATTATTGGGGTAATTTTGTCCCCTTATTTATCTATATAAAAAGGATTTTTTTAAACTGAAATGTAAGCATATATCAATGCACATAGTATTTTTATTTATTTTGGTTTCATATGAGTATGCTCCCAAAATCCTGATTATTTTATTATTTTAATCCTTTCCTATCAACCCATGTTCTCACGTTTCCCCATACTTAGTGGATACACAATCTCTATCTTAAGCTAACCAAGTATTCCACTTGGGATTTTTAATTTGTTTTTCTGCTTAAGGCTAGTAATGTGGTTATAGAACAAGGGGGAATTAAAAGCTCAAGGGGGCTAACAAGGGTGATGTAAAAGGTAAGCTTATTTGGGATAAGTGAGGAAAAATTTAAATGATGGCCTCAATCATCTCTTGGTATGTATCTATATTCTATATTGGACATATAGATTAAAACAAAGTAAAGATCACCAGAATAAAAAAAGAAGGGCGAACACACAAGAATGAAATAATTATGGTTAAATAATGTAACCATACAAATAAGCTCAAAAACTCACAGGTTGTGTGTTCTTTGGCTCAAAAACTATATATCAGTTATGTATGTCATGCAAGTAGAGATCAAAGGTTCCCATTATTCTCAATGTGAATCTTAGGGTGGCTCTTAAAATCTTAGTGTTCTTCCTTAAAAAATATTGTGTAAATTAACCAATCAATTATTGCTATATATATAGAGTGTGTGGATTGTTGTGATTCTGTTATACTAAAGTTTTTAGTTTACTCTTTTTATTTTCAATTAACCCAATTTATTGTATGCTAAAAGGGTAAACTAAACTAATTAATCTATATATTCTATATCACAACTTAATAACTAAAATTACAACTAGACTAAACTGAATATCTAGGATATATATAAACTAAAGTGCAAAATGTAGAAATAAAGTGAAAATACAGCAAAATGTGCAAGTACTGAAAGATAAATAAGATAAGTTAAAATAAAAATAAAATAAAAATACAGAAAAATAAAAAATAGGATAAAAAGAGAGTCTGAAAAGTGGTTCACCAAAATAAAGTACGCTAGAGATGGCGACTGATAAACCCATATTTTATGATGTATTTTGTGGTCAATTTAGGTGATTTATTCAATCCTTCACCCACTTATTCATGTAAATTGCATGGTTTTACTTTCCCTTCCTTATTATGTGATATATGTGAAAAACATGTTTCCTATGCTTTAGAAATATTAAAATTAATCATCCTTTATTACCATTCGATGCCGTGATTTGTGTGTTGAGTGCTTTCAGGATTTATAGGGTAGGAATGACTTAAAGGATGGAAAGGAAACATACAAGAATGGAAGGAAAGCACAAAAATGGAGTTTTGAAGAAAAGAGCAACGACGCGAACGCATGGACGACGCGGCCGCGTGCCCAGCGCGAAAAGGCAGCGACGTGAATGCGTCACTGACGCGGACGCGTGCCTTGAGCAGAACGCAAATGATGCGTACGCGTGACCGAAGCGAACGCGTGACAAGGAAACTCCCAGATGACGCGACCGCATGATCCACGCGGACGCGTGACAGACGCCACGCACCAGAAACTGCAGAAGACGCTCCCAGCGATTTCTGAAGCCCTTTTGGCCCAGATCCAAGTCCAAAAAACACAGATTAGAGGTTATAAAGTGGAGGAATACATCCATTCATGGAAGAGATTTTTAGATATTCACTTTTCATATTTTAGATGTAGTTTTTAGAGAGAGAGGTTCTCTCCTCTCTCTTAGGTTTTAGGATTAGGATTCCTCTTAAAGGATTTAGGATTTCAACTTCCTCTCAGGTTCAATATTCCTTTTACTTTATATTTCTCTTTTACTTTCAGATACTTTAATGCTTTTATTTAATTATTTATGTTGCCAAATTGGCTTATGAACCATTCATGTTAGTATTTTCTTTATTTGATACAAATTGAGGTATTTCAGATTTATGATTCTTATTTAGCTTTTTTATATTCTTGGCTTTAATTGATTAACTGGAGGTTCTTGAGTTATCAAACTTATCGTGATTGATTGTTATGTTTGCTAATTGAATTGAATTCCACTAACTCTAGTCTTTCCTTAGGAGTTGGCTAGGACTTGGGGATCTAACTAATTAGTCCACTTGACTTTCCCTTGCTTTCGTAAAGGTTAACTAAGTGGGATTAAACTCAATTCTCATAAGAATAACTAGGATAGGACTTCCGAATTTTCATACCTTGCCAAGGGTTTTATTAGATATTAATTTATTAATTCTTGCAACTTATTTTCCTTGTTCAAACCTTTCAAAACCCAAAACACTGTTTTCCATAACTAATAATAAGAACACCTCCCTGCAATTCCTTGAGAAGACGACCCGAGGTTTGAATACTTTGGTTTATAAATTTTATTGGGTTTGTTACTTGTGACAACCAAAACGTTTGTAAGAAAGGATGATTGCTTGGTTTAGAAAATATACTTGCAATGGGAATTTATTCTGAATTCTAAACCGTCAATCTTCCGTTCTTCAAAAATGGCGCCGTTGCCGGAGAGTTGCAAACGTGTGCCTTATTATTGGTTATTGTAAATATTTTTCTTTTACTTGTTTATTTGTTTTTGTTTTTCTCTTTTATTTCTATTAGCTACTATGAATTCTCACTCCTCTCGCTTTGAGTTTGGTTCTGAATTTGTTGAAAGGAGTGGAAACTATAACAGGAATATGCATCAAGGTCTAAGCAATCAAAGATGGATGGAGCCAAGAGGCCCTGATCAACCCTTTAGGCAACAACACCCTCCAAGATATCATGGGCAAGGACCACTCTACAATGCATACCAAGCTGATAGATATGGTGGACCCCCTTGTAATTACCAACAAGCCCCACCCTGTGCTTATAGACCATCATCTCAACGTAGCTTTGAACCACCACACTCACAAGTTCCTTTTCACCATTCACCACCGTATGACCCTTATCCACCACAATCCCAATCCAATTACTCCCAAGAACTACCACATTCTTATTTTGAACCCTCTTCCCCAACCAATGAACCCTCATACCCACCCCAACCTCCAATGAATGACAAACTTCGTGTTCTTCTTCAAGGGCAAGCGAAGATGCAAAGGAACGTACTGGAACTCACTACTGCCTTAACCGATGTAGTAAATATAATAGCCTCCCGACATCTGAGAACTCAAAGTACTCCCATGGCTACATGTGGAGAATCTAAAGAAGAGCGTAGCATGAAGGAGACACTAGAAACTTCAGTGGACAATGAGGAGCATGGCTTTGTATTGGAACAAGTGGAGGAAGCCATGATAGTTGTAGAGGAAGAAGTGGTTGAAGATTTAGGAGATGGTGAACCTCCATGGGAATCGAGAATTGTAAAGGATTCCGCTGAGAAGTTCGAATTTGATGCCAGGAAGGATAGCGCACAACCTCCGAAGCATATACCCTGTGAGAAATTGGACAGAACAGATCAAGAAATTGATTCCATAGGCAGTGATGATCATGAATCAAGCTCTCCTAGTCATAAACTTACATCTGCAACTGAACTCCTTGAGCCTGAAGAACCTCATCCAAGTGAATACGAAGATGATGTCGAGGTAGATTTCTCTCAACCTCCAGCTTATGACTTGAGTGACGAGGAAGACATAGAAGACTTTGATCAGGATGCAGTTGCTGTTGAAAAATTTTGCAAAAAAGTGGAGGAATTCACAGAAGAATACAAGGGAGTAGAGCTTACAGAACCACTGGAAACACCTATCCCAAGGCCATTACCACCTAATGCAAGCTTCAAGTGGGTACAATCCTTAACCTTTATCTTTACTTTTCCACTTGAATATGGTTTGCTTGAAACAGATGGCCAGCTTACAGCTCTCTGCGGCTTTAAGAGTAAGAGGGAAATGGCTCGTGCTCAGAGCTGGTGTGTAAGATTCAATAAGATTTCATGCTTCAATTCGAAGTGCACGGATTGGTACCAAGTTCAATTGAATGGATCTCGGAAGACGTTTGGTCATCTTGGTGAGAATACAACTTCTAAACCGCCCGGATGGAAGAATATAGATCAAGACGAAGGCGGATTTAAAAACAAAGTTTAGGATCCTGGAAAATATTCTGACATTCATCACTCCGGGAGCCTGAGAATCTGTTTGAAGCTGCTCAGAAGCTTTACATGCCTAGTTTGGGACCCCGGAGGCTGTTGGCATTCCAAACATTGGTGGAGATTTGTGGATGAATTTAAGCATAAGCCACCATAATAGGAAGCTCATCAAATGTCCAACTTAAGAACTTTAACTAAAAGTGCTAGGTGGGAGACAACCCACCATGGTATGATCGTTCCTGTTTCAATTTTATTTCGTTTTGTTTGTTTTTATATTATATTATTTTCATTGAACCTGAATATTATTCATAGCATTTGCATCAGCATTGCATACTGCATAATTACAAAAAAAAAATTCACGCGACGCGTAAGCGTCGCTAACGCGTCCGCGTCACAAGTGCATTAGGAAGAAAAAGAAAGTGAACAGAAAGTCACGCGAAAGCGTGGCTGGAGGCGTGCCTTTGGCACAAATTGTTCCACGTGACCGCGTCGCTTACGCGTTCGCGTCAGTTGCGAAAACAATACCTCCCACGCGTCTGCGTCACTCACGTGAACGCATGACCTAGTAATCGGCGTAAAGATCCAACGCCTAGAAATCTGGGCTGGAATCATGCGACTGGTGTGCGTCTAGCACAAAACGGGCCACGCGTTCGCATGCCTGACGCGAACGCGTCACTTGCAAAACACTCATCCCATGCCAAAGCGTGAGCGACGCGTCCGCATCGCGTGGATATTATGGCCCCCTAAATGGAGACAGAGAGTTGCGCTGAGACGACGCTGGAAGTGTGCGTCTAGCACAAATTTCAGCGACGCGGTCGCGTGCCTCACGCGTCCGCGTCATCCATCTTTTACCCAAACCCACGCGATCGCGTCAATCGCGCGACCGTGTCAATCCCATTTCACCCTAGCCACGCCATCGCGTGCTCCACGCGTTCGTGTGGATTCAAAATCACTAACCCCAACCACGCGAAACCCTACCCCCCCGCGTCACCATTCTCCTCCCCCAACTCCCCTCTGCTCCCTCTCTTCCCTCCACCCAACCACCACCACTCCCAGCCACCATTCCTCACCACTTCTGATGAGACCGTCACACCTTCAGCTGCCCCTTCTTTATCCACTTCTGCACCAGGTACCACCACTGCAGCTCCACCTGCCTCAGAGCCTGTTTACCACCTCGTGCACCGCTTATTTCAGCAGCTGGACCAGATGGAGCGCCGCAACCAGCGGCGATATGAGAGATCTGAGCATCGCAACAAGCGACGCTATGAGCACCTCAAGTTGATGATCCGATCTGGCGGCGACATCCCTCCGAGCCTGACACACCATCAGAGCCATCTGAGGAGGAGGCGGACGAGCATGAGGAGGAGACACATGCACAGAGAAAGGCTGAGCAGGCAGGACCAGAGCAGGCTGCACCACAGCATGCGGAGCCACACCAGATTCAGGCCACAGACCCAGAGATCCCTCTACAGTCAGCGCCTCTACTGCAGCAGACAGATCCTCCTACACTTATCCATTCTGCAGACCCTCAGGCCACCACAGAGACTCCAGCAGCCCATCCTTCTTGTGATGACACTCCTTCACACCCAGCTTGAGTGAGCATCGAGGATGATGCTATATTTTAAGTGTGGGGAGGTCACCATCCCTGGCCTATCTTTTTGGTGAACCACTACAGAATCTCTTTTTTAATCTTATTTTGTTTATTTTTCTGTATTTTTATTTTCTTCTGTACTTGCACATTGTTCTTTTGCTATATTTTTACTTTATTTCCGCATTTTGCACTTTAGTTTATACCTTAGACATTTAGTTTAGTTTGTAATTCTAAACTTATTAGTTATAGAATATGTGGATTAATTAGTATAGTTTACCCCTTTAGCATATAATAGTTTGGTTCAATTAAAAATAAAAGGAAGTAAACTAGAAGCTTTAGTAATTTAAAACAATCCACACACCTTGTATATATAGCATTACATGTTAGTTAGTTAACAACATTTCATCAAGGAGGAACACTAAGATTTTAAAAGCCACCCTAATATTCACATCGAGAATAATAGGAACTCTTGATTTCTACTTGCATGACATGTATAACTGATATATGATTTTTGAGCTAGAGAACACACAGCCTGTGAGTTTTGAGCTTAATTGTATGGTTACATTCAAACCATAAATTTTATTCCTGTGTGTTTTGCCCTTCTTTTTTCATTCTGATGTTCTTTACTTTGTTTTAATCTATATGTCCAATATAGAGTATAGATACATACCAAGAAATGATTGAGGCCATAATTTGAATTTTCCCTCACTTATCCCAAATTAGCCTACCTTTTACATCACCTTTGTTAGCCCCCTTTAGCTTTTAAATTCCCTCTTGTTCTATAAACCACATTACTAGCCTTAAGCAGAAAAATAAAATAAAAATCCCAAGTTGAATCCTTGGTTAGCTTAAGATAGAAATTGTGTATTATTTAAGTGTGAAAAATTTTATGGGAACATGGGATGATAGAAACAAAGTAGGAATTTAAAAAGAATAAGTTGTTTCAAAAATAAAAATTTGGGAAGCATGCTCATGTGAAATCAAAACAATTGAATTACCATGTGCATTGATGATTTAAAATTTTTTTTCCCAATTGCAAAATAAAAAGAATCAATGCACATGGGACAAAATTAAAATTAATGCATGAGTTTGCAATACAAAGTGGGAAAATTTGGGTAAATAGGTAAAGGAACTTTAAAATTATATAAAGTATGTATGTTAGGTGAGATCTTAGACTAATCAAAGATTCACTTATCTGCTCACTTAGCCTTATACATATACCCTTACCTTTACCTTGGGCCCATTACAACCTTGAAAAAGACCTTATGATTTTGTGTATGTCTGTATTCCATATTTGTTGATTGGTTAGATGAAGAACAAAGTTTTAGAAAGCAAGGATAGAAAAAGAACAGAGTGAATAACCCAATAAACACTGAGTGACTAGAGAGTAAACACAAAATCCAGTGAGGGTTCAATAGCTCATCACCATATATCTCTACTTAATTGTTAATTGTCTTGCAAGTTTGTGAAATATTTTTACCCATCTCAATTGTAAAAGTGCTTTAACATTATCTAGGGTTTGGCTATGCATGTATGATTCCTTGAGGATATGAATTAATTTAACTACATGTAAGCTTTATATACAAGTGAATAATAACTAGAATTGCATTGCTCATTTAGGTAGTTGCATTTAGAATAGAATGCATTGCATGAGATTCTCCCATTCTAACTTTACCCTTTTTCTTGGATTTAGCATGAGGACATGCTATTGTTTAAGTGTGGGGAGATTGATAAACCCATATTTTATGATGTATTTTGTGCTCAATTTAGGTGATTTATTCAATCTTTCACCCACTTATTCATGTAAATTGCATGGTTTTACTTTCCCTTCCTTATTATGTGATATATGTGAAAAACATGTTTCCTATGCTTTAGAAATATTAAAATTAATTATCATTTATCACCATTCGATGCCGTGATTTGTGTGTTGAGTGCTTTCAGGCTTTATAGGGCAGGAATGACTTAAAGGATGGAAAGGAAACATATAAAAATGGAAGGAAAGCACAAAAATAGAGTTTTGAAGAAAAGGGCAATGACGCGAATGCATGGATGACACGGCCGCGTGCCTAGTGCGAAAAGGCAGCGACGCAAACGCGTGACTGACGCGGACGCGTGCCTTGAGCAGAACACAAATGACGCGTACGCGTGACCGAAGTGAACGCGTGACAAGGAAAACTCCCAGATGACGTGACCGCGTGATCCACGCGGACGCGTGACAGACGCCACGCACCAGAAACTGCAGAAGACGCTCCCAGCGATTTCTGAAGCCTTTTTGGCCTAGATCCAAGTCCAGAAAACACAGATTAGAGGTTATAAAGTGGAGAAATACATCCATTCATGGAAGAGATTTTCAGATATTCACTTTTCATATTTTAGATGTAGTTTTTAGAGAGAGAGGTTCTCTCCTCTCTCTTAGGTTTTAGGATTAGGATTCCTCTTAAAGGATTTAGGATTTCAACTTCCTCTCAGGTTCAATATTCCTTTTACTTTATATTTCTCTTTTACTTTCAGATACTTTAATGCTTTTATTTAATTATTTATGTTACCAAATTGGCTTATGAACCATTCATGTTAGGATTTTCTTTATTTGATACAAATTGAAGTATTTCATATTTATGATTCTTATTTAGCTTTTTTATATTCTTGGCTTTAATTGATTAACTGGAGGTTCTTGAGTTATCAAACTTATCGTGATTGATTGTTATGTTTGCTAATTGAATTGAATTCTACTAACTCTAGTCTTTCCTTAGGAGTTGGCTAGGACTTGGGGATCTAACTAATTAGTCAACTTGACTTTCCCTTGCTTTCGGAAAGGTTAACTAAGTGGGATTAAACTCAATTCTCATAAGAATAACTAGGATAGGACTTCCGAATTTTCATACCCTGCCAAGGGTTTTATTAGATATTAATTTATTAATTCCTGCAACTTATTTTCCTTGTTCAAACCTTTCAAAACCCAAAACACTGTTTTCCATAACTAATAATAAGAACACCTCCCTGCAATTCCTTGAGAAGACGACCCGAGGTTTGAATACTTTGGTTTATAAATTTTATTGGGTTTGTTACTTGTGACAACCAAAACGTTTGTAAGAAAGGATGATTGCTTGGTTTAGAAACTATACTTACAACGAAAATTTATTCTGGATTCTAAACCGTCAATCTTCCGTTCTTCAAAAATGGCGCCGTTGCCGGAGAGTTGCAAACGTGTGCCTTATTATTGGTTATTGTAAATATTTTTCTTTTACTTGTTTATTTGTTTTTGTTTTTCTCTTTTATTTCTATTAGCTACTATGAATTCTCACCCCTCTCGCTTTGAGTTTGGTTCTGAATTTGTTAAAAGGAGTGGAAACTATAACAGGAATATGCATCAAGGTCTAAGCAATCAAAGATGGATGGAGCCAAGAGACTCTGATCAACCCTTTAGGCAACAACACCCTCCAAGATATCATGGGCAAGGACCACTCTACAATGCATACCAAGCTGCCTGCTGAAGCGAAGGCTCTGTCTATAGAGGAATCTCTGGATCTGTGGCCTGGATCTGGTGGGGCTCCTCATGGTGTGGTGCAGCCTGCTCAGGTCCTCCCTGCTCAGCCTGGGCGTGTGCCTCCTCCTTATTATCATCCGCCTCCACATCAGATGGCTCAGAAGTGGTGTCAGGATCGGAGGGGATGTCGCTGCCGGATTGGATCATCAACTTTAGGTGCTCATAGCGTCGCTTGTGGCGACGCTCCATACGATCCAGGCGTGCGAAGAGGCGGTGCACCAGATGATACATGGGCTCAAAAGCAGGTGGAGGTGCAGTGGATGGGGCTGGTGCAGCAATGGATGCAGAAGGGGCATTTGAAGATGTGGCTGCCTCACCCAAGGCAGTGAGAAAAGGAGGTCTGTACCCTAATGCCAGAAACTTCCTGCTGTGAGAAATGATCTTCTTGCAGTCTGCAGCAGTTGGCTTCTCATCAGCAAGCTCCCAAGGCACGTCAGCTCGGCGGCCTAGCTGGGTGATCAGATAAGGAAAAGGGAGAGTGCCTCTGACATGGACCCTGGCCATATAATACCTGATGAAACGTGGAAGATACAGGTCCTTACCCTCCATCACACACCAGATGAGGGTGATCATAGCAGCGAGAACTTCTGTCTCATGAGTGCTTGGCATCACGTAATTACTCAGGATTTGCTGCCAAAGCCGAGCCTCATCATTCAAAGATATCAGCTTGATTTCCTTAGGCATCATTGTATTCTTTTCCATGACCCATGGGGTAGTAGGATCAAGGGCTATTCTCTGCTTGACTGCATCCCAGTCAAATCTCATGTATCGCATATCCTCTTCAGCCTTTTGGTAACCGTCAGGCTGATCTGACTTAGGCTAAAGCCGGAGGATATCCTCAATAGCTTCCTCAGTGACTAAAATCTGTTTCCCTCTGAGGTGCACTGCATCCAGGGAGGTCTTGAAATAGTTACAGTAAAATTCTCTGACCCAGGATGCATTGACCTCTGCAAGTTCCTTTCCATGAAGAACCAGCCTCTTTGTTTTATCTGTTTGGAAGTGTACTGGGTGAGTTCTTCTGGAATTTTAAGAGTTCTCTCCAGGTAGAGGTCCTGGAAGTGGCAAACACTGGAAACTTTAGCTCACAGTATCTGTTTACAAATTTGACTTGATCTGTGGCAGTGAGGAGCTGGTCAGCCTTTTCCTGCGGGGTAAAGTTCTTTTTCCGCCAGGAATCATTGTGAAGGATATCCAGGATAGAGGTAGAAGATTCTCCTATTTTCCGTTTGCCTGTAGTTGCCTTGCCTTTTCCCTTACTTTTGGGATCAGACATCCTGAAAAGCAGAAGTAGCAGGATATAATTGAAGAACTAAAGCAGGAAAACAAGTAGGCAAGTAGGATTTTGTCAATGTAAGCATAAAGGCAAAAGAGCAATTGAAGCATGAAATGAGGTAAATATATGTACATTTTGGATTGAATTCGAGTTAAAAGTCTGAGAGTAAAAATCACAATCCGAAATATAATAGAAGTGGAATTCAAGTTAATTAGGAAAAAAAAGTAATCATGCCTTGAGTTAGAAAGTTAAAGTAGTTAGGTAAAAACTAAAAAGAGAAGTTAGAAAGCTAAACTGGTTAGGAGTTAAAAAGGAAGTTAAAGTCAGTGGCATGAGAATGGTTTTCCTAGTTACAAAGAAATTCACAAACTTGAAGAATAATCAACTCATATTCAAGCAAGGATTGCAGTTTATTGATGATAATTCCTATAGATAAAGTAAGTTTAAAATGAGAATGAATTCATCAATAAGCAATTTATTACGCAGGGAACTAAGAGGGATAAGAATGATAGCCCGTGCATTCATGAATTGGTTTGGTTGTAGCCAAGTAATGCAAAACACTGAATATCAAACCAATACATGAATGGGGATAGATTGAACCATAAATTTGCAGAAAATTTGGGCAGCATTTCGGCTAAAATTGGATGTTTCCGGGTAGTAAACAGCAGAAAAAATCAGTTCATATGAAAGTAAATAGTGCTGAAAAGATTAACAAATAGTAAGAACATTAAAGAACAGTTTAACAACAACATCAAATATAAAGAGCAACATATGAACAGAATCATCACAGCATATTCAGAATTGCGAATCAGATAAAAATAGGTAGCACGAACGGTTCAATTATCAGGCCTAAATCCACTAACCACATCCTAGCTACCTAACCACTTAGAATCCACTACAATCATGCATCTATAACTATCCTATTTCGAACAAAAACTGTAAAATATGCAACTAACTGACTAATTAGAAAACAAAATCGGTGTTCGGCGGAACCTGGTGTGTAGAAACAGAAATTAGGCTCAGAGAGATGATGGCGGTATGGTGGTGACGCAGCGGCGATGGGTGGCAGAGCGGTGGTGGTCTGTGGTGGGGGCAGGGGCGGTTTGGTGGTTGTGGGTGGATGAGGGTGAAGGGGGGAAGAGAGAAGGGGGTGAGGGTTGTGTTGTGGTGGCTGGTGGTGGCGCGGTGATAGGGCGGCGGCAGTGGGGGTTTGGTGGTTGTGGAGGAATGAGGAAAGGGGAGAAGGGGAAGGGGAGAAGGGGAGGGAGGAGAAGAATAAGGGGGGGGGGGGGCGTCGGCGTTGTGGTGCGGCGCGGCGGTCGGGGCTGGGCGGCCAGGAGTGGTGGTGGTTGGGGGATGGGAGAAGAGAAGTTACAGAGGGGAGGGGTGGGGGGGTTTGGGTGACGCGATGGGTAGTGTTTTGCGTGAATGGGAGGGTTAATATTTTTGAATCCACGTGATCGCGTGATTTGGGCGAAAAGGGTGTTGATGCGATCGCATGAATTAGAAAAAAGGTAAGGGACACGTACGCGTGGAGCACGCGAACGCGTTGCTGAAAACTGTGCTAAACGCACAGTTCCAGCGTCATTTTGGCACAAATCTCTGTTTCCAATGGGGTCCATAAAATCCACGCGATGCGTACGCGTCACTCACGCTTTCGCGTGGGATGTTTGTCGTGCAAGTGACGTGTTCGCGTCAGGGACACGAATGCGTGGGCCAATTTGTGCTAAAGGCACACCAGCCGCACGATTTCAGCCTAACTTTCTGGGCGTTGGATCTTTACGCCGATTTTCATTCGACGCCCACGCGTGGCCTGCGCGCTCGCGTGGGATGATTTTTTTTAATGCAATTATGCAGTATGCAATATCCAATGCTAATGTAGATGCTATGAATAATTCCAGGTTCAATGAAAATAAAATAAAATAAAAACAAACAAAACAAAATAAAATTGAAAGAGGAACGATCATACCATGGTAGGTTGTCTCCCACCTAGCACTTTTAGTTAAAGTCCTTAAGTTGGACATTTGGGGAGTCCTTTGTTATGGTGGCTTGTGCTTGAATTCATCCAAAAATCTCCACCACTGTTTGGAATGCCAACAGCCTCCGGGGTCCCAAACTAGGCATGTAAAGCCCTTGAGTAAATTCAAACAGGTTCTCAGGTTCCCAGGATATTGAATGTCAGAATAGATTCCAGGATCCCAAACCTTGCTTTTACATCCGCCTTTGTCTCGATTTTTACTTTTTTAGCCGGGCGGTTTGGAAGTTGCATTCTCACCAATATGACCAAACATTTTCCGAGACCCATTCAATCGAACTCGAAACCAATCCTTACACTTCAGATTGAAGCGTGGAACCTTATTAAATCTTGCATACCAACCTTGAGCACGAACCATTTCCCTTTTACTCTTAAAGCCGCAAAGAGCTCTAAGCTGACCATCTATTTCAAGCAAACCATATTCAAGTGAAAAAGTAAAGATAAAAGCTAAGGATTTTACCCACTTAAATTTAGTATTGGGTGGTAATGGCCTCGGGATATGTGTTTCTAGTGGTTTTGCAAGCTCTTCTCCCTTGTGTTCTTCTGTGAATTCTTCCACTTCTTTGCAATTTTCTTCAGCTGTAACCATGTCATGATCAAAGTCTTCGATATCTTCCTCATCACTCAAATCATAAGTTGGAGGTTGCGAAAAGTCTACCTCCGCATCATCTTCGTAGTCACTTGGGGAAGATTCTCCCATCTCAAAGAATTCACTTGCAGATGCAAGTTCATTACTAGGAGGATTTGAATCATTATCATTGTCAAGGAAACTCGCCTCTGGAGTTGTTCCGTCTAGCTTTTCATAAGATTCCTTCTTTGGGGGTTGTGCACTATCCTCCTTAGCATCAACTGCAAAATTCTTGACGAAATTCTCCTCAATTCTGGATTCCCATGGGGTTCAGCATCTCCTAAGTCTTCAACCAATTCTTCTTCTTCGATAATTTCAGCTTCCTCCACTTGTTCCAGTACAAAATCATGCTCTGTACTATCCAGTGGGGTTTCTAGTATCTCCTTCATGTTGCGTTCTTCATTAGATTTCCCATATGAAGCCATGGGGTTCCTTGAGTGTCCGAACGTCGGGAAGGTAGTCTATTTATCGCTTGATTCAATTGGTGAAGTGTGGCATGAAATTTTTTAAATGTTTCCTTGAGTTGCTCCCTTGTTTCTTGGGGTGATGGATATGGACATGGTGCATAGGAAGGTGGTGGTTCTTGGGAGTAATTGGGTTGGAATTGGGGTGGATAAAGGTTAGGGTCATATGGAGGTGAATAGTGGTAGTTGGCTTGTGAATGTGGTGGTTCAAAGCTGTGTTGAGGAGGTGGTTCATAGTCATATGGCGGGGCTTGTCGGTAATTACAAGTGGTTCCACCATATATATCATCTTGGTATGCACCTCGGAATGGTTTCTGACTATAGTAATTTGGTGGGTGATGGTTATCACGGAAGGGTCCACCATAACTATTGTCTCTACATGCATTGTTGAATGGTCGTCGTCCATGGTAGTTTGGAGGGTGTTGTTGCCCAAAGGTTTGATCAGATCCTCAAGGCTCCGTCCATCTCTGATTATTTTGACCTTGATGCATGTTCCTGTTATAACTTCCATTCCTTGCAACAGCATTGGAACCAAACTCAAAGTGATATGGGTGAGAATTAATAGTGACTAATAAAAATTAAAAACAAAAATAAAAATAAATAAACAGGTAAAAGAAAATAATTACAATAACCAATAATAAGGCACACGTTTGCAATTCCCCGGCAACGGCGCCATGACGATCGGATTTCTGTTTAGTAAAGAAATTTTATAAAATTAATCGCGTTGTAAGTATAGCTTCTAAACCAATAGAGAATCCTTTCGTACAAAATTTTGGTTGTCACAAGTAACAAAACCCAATAAAATTTATAACCGAAGTATTTAAACCTCGGGTCGTCTTCTCAAGGAATTGCAGGGAGGTATGATTTATTATTGGTTATGTAAAACAATATATTTTTGGGTTTTTGAAATAGGGAACAAGTAATTTAAATGACAAGAAAAATAAATTAATAATAATAAAATCTCTTGGCAAGGTATAAGAATTGGACGTCCTATCCTAGTTATCCTTATCAGGTGTGAAGAGATTGGATTCTGCTCCCACTGTAATTAACCCTTGCTAAACAAAGGAAAGTCAAGTAGACAAATTGATTTGATCCTCAGGTCCTAGTCAACTCCTATGGAGAGACTAGAGTTATTGGAGTGCAAATTAACCAGCAAAGAATTCCAATTTCAATCAACAGCTGAGTTGATAACTCAAGTGTTATAAATTACTTAACCAAAGCCAAAAGGAGAAAATAATTCTAATTTGAATTGAAAGCATCATAAATAGAACAATCATTAATCTGAAATACCTCAAATTGCATTTAAACACAAATTCAAATCCTAACATGGAAAGTTCATAAGCCAATTTGGCAACATAAGTAATTAACAAATAAAAGCATTAGAGTATCTAAAAGCAGAAGAGAAATATAAAGTAAAAGGAATATTGAACCTATAATTGAAGAAGATGAAATCCTAATCCTAAGAGAAATCCTAAATCCTAAGAGAGAGGAGAGAACCTTTCTCTCTAAAAATACATCTAATCCTAAAAATTGTGAATATTGAATGTTGTTCTACGTATATCCTTTGATTCCTCCATTCTCTGGCTTATATTCTGTGTTTCTGGTTTGGAATTGGGCCGAAAAAGGGTCCAGAAATCGCTGGGGGTGTTTTCTGCAGATTCCTGTACGTTGCGCCTGTCACGTGTTCGCGTGGGTCACGCGTTCACGTCATCTGGGAGTTTTCCTTGTCATTTGTACGCGTCGGTCACGCGTACGCGTCAATTGCGTTCTGCTCAAGGCGCGCGTCCGCATCATCTACGCATTTGCGTCGTTGCATTTTTGCACTAGGCACGCGTTCGCGTCGTCCATCCGTTTGCGTCGCTGCCTTTTTCTTTAAAACTCCATTTTTGTACTTTCCTTCCATTTTTGTATGTTTCCTTTCTATCCCTTAAGCCATTCCTGCCCTATGAGACCTGAAAATACTTAACACACAAATCACGGCATCGAATGATAGTAAAGGGTAATTAAAATTAATATTTTTAAAAATAGGAAACATGTTTTTCACATATATCATAAAATAAGGAAGGGATAGTAAAACCATGCAATTTACATGAATAAGTGGGTGAAGGATTGAATAAATCACTTAAATTGAGCACAAAATACATCATAAAATATAGGTTTATCACGTATGCATGGATGCCCTTCTCCCATCACCTTCTTTTCTCATCCTTTTCCCATTCCTTTCCTTCTTCTCTCTTCTTTCCTTCTCCTACCCCTCATCCAACACTACCAAATACCATTCATAACCATTCTTTTTAGTTAGTTAGTTGTCTAGATAGTTTTATTTTTGTTTAATTTTTGTTTTCATAATAAGTGTTGGATTAATTTTGTTTACTGTTTAATGCTGCTTTTCACTGATAGGATGTTAGTTTAACATCAATGTTGTTAATTGTCATTGTTGGATTTTATTGTTGAGGTTATATATTGCTACTTGATTTTGAGTTCTTCATGCTTAATCTTGCGAATACCAAGTACATAAGAATTGCCTTCAAGCACTCTAAATCTTTTTGAATTGCATGTTGTAGCTAGCCACCATGTGATTTGAATCCTATTCTTTGATTAGGCAATCTCTTGGTGGATGATGTTGTACATTTACCTTAATGTATTACGTTTCTTGATCAAATGCATCCATATGTTTTTGGCTTGAATGCTTTCATGCTTCTTTATCGCTTGTTTGGTTGACTTCACCCACAAGTTTAAAGTATTTTAAGCACACTAGAATGAGTGATGTGCATGCTCCTTTTTGTGTAATTGTGACAGAGCTTTCTATGTTAGTGTGTGTGTTCTACACCGCGCGCAACTTAGAATACACACTTACTTTTATCAATGTCACATTAGTTCACTCACTCCATTCTAGTGATTAGTACCTCATTCCAATAATATATGCTTCCTTGCTTTTGCACTTACTTTTCTTACTATCCTGCCTTCTATTTTCAGGATGAGTCATTTTAAGCAAAAATGAAAGCAGAAGAAAGAACACGTAGCACCGGTTGCTCGACCAGCTGAAGGTAGCAATCTGGAGAGTCGCCGTACTCCCTTGCTCATCTTTAGATGCACCGAGGATGGTGCAACCTTTTAAATGTGGGGAGGTCATTCGACCGTTCGGTATTTTTTGGTGACAAGTTTCTAATCCAACACTTTTGCATTTCATTTTTAGGCATTTCATTTTTAGGTCTTCTAGGAATTTTACTTGCATTTTCTTATTTTTGCATATATATACATAATAAGCTTAGTCAAAATAATGAAATTTTCCAAGGATTTTATCTATAGGGCAGCCCAATTGATTTGAGTGAAAATCTTTCATTGAACTTGCTTGAATTATATATTGGGGAACATGTTTTGAGCTAAGAACACACAACCTTGTGAGACTTGAGCCTAATTGTGTGGTTACATTATATAGCCACTTATTTTCCCTTCTTGTGTGCAATTGTTCTCTTCCTATGATTGTAATCTTTGATTTGTTTGATTCTTTATGTCCATTATTTTGTGTATACATGCATTTATATGATTGAGGCCATCATTTCATTTAGCTCACTTACCCAAATAGCCTTACCTTTTATCTTCCATTGTTAACCAACTTTGAGCCTACGATTAACCCACTTGTTCTTAATTTAGCACATTACAAGCCTTTAAGTAAAAAAAAAAAAATAAATATCCTTAATTTGGATCTTTGATTAGCTTAGGCTAGTATGTGTGTGTCATTCAAGTGTGGGAAACTTTGGGACATTGGTTGAGAGAAAAGGGTGTTTTTGTTTTGTATTTCTATATTTGGGAATTGGGTACATACTCATGTGTTAATTAAATGTAAAACTATATGCATTGATGCTTTTGTATATATGTTATTGCAAAAAAAAAATATGATGAGAAAACAAAAAGAAAAAAATAGATACCAATAGAAAAAAAAATTAGAAAGAAAAGAAAAAGGAAAAGAAAGAAATAAAAAGGGGACAAAATGTCCCAAAGTAAAGTTCAATAAGAATCAATGCATAAGTGTTGTGAAATGAAAAGGAAATGCATGAGTATGTGAAAAAGTGAAAAATGGGTAGTTAGATTAGCTTTGAAATTGTATAGGATGTCATAGGTTAGGTGGAAAGTCTAAGCTTATCAAGGATTCAAATTTCAAGTCCACTTGACCAAATGTGCATCCTACCTTAACCCTAGCCCCATTACAACCTATGAAAAGACCTCATGATAATTGTATGCATGCATGAAATAATTGTTGATTGTTAGATGAAAAACAAACCTTGGAAAGCATGATTAGGGGAGAATTGAGTGAATCAACCCTAAACACTGAGCGACTAGAGTGCATACACATCCGGTGAGGGTTCAATTGCTCAATTACATGTTTCCACCTAAAATCATCAATTTTCTTGTAAGTTTATAAAAATATTTAATAACTCAATTCAATTGTGGATTAGATTTGCTATTGCCTTAGCCCTTGTGCCTATATATGTTCTCTTGGGAATTGATTTATTTTGACCAAGTAGTTGCATTCATATAGATAGTTGCATTTAGATAGGATGCATTTAGTAGTTGTTACATTGAATAAATGTTGATACCCTTTGTTTCCTTCTTGATTTAGCATGAGGACATGATATGATTTAAGTGTGGGGAAGTTGATAAATCCTATTTTTAGGGTTTATCTTGTGCTTAATTTAGGAGATTTTATGACCTTTTACCCAAATTTGTTCAATGAAAAAGCATGGTTTCATGATTGTCTCCTAATTTGTGCTTAAGTGTGAAAACATGCTTTTTAGACCTTTAATGTGTCAATATTAATTCACATTCGATTCCACTAGATGCCTTGATATGTTTGTTAGTGAATTCAGGATGGAAAGGCTAGGAATGGATCAAAGGGATGAAGAGGAAAAGCATGCAAGTGGAGAGCTCATGAAGAAACAAGGATTTGGGATGCTCATATCGACGCGCACGCGCAGCAGCGCGCGCACGTGGAATGTGAGGTCGCATGGCGACGCGTACGCGTACATGATGCATACACGTGGATAGCAATTTGTCAAGTGACGCGTAGGCGTGACCCACGCGTACGCGTCGGTGCTCGCACGTGACCCACTTAAAGTGAATCTGCTGGGGGCGATTTCTGGGCTTCCCAAGACCAAATCCAACTCAGCTGTAATGCTATTTAACCCAAGGATTGAAGGGGAATCAACACATTACATCACATTAGTTTAGTTTAGTTTAGTTTTGGAGGGAAAGTTAGTTTCTAGAGAGAGAAGCTCTCTCTTCTCTCTAGAATTAGGATTAAGTTTAGGTTAATTTCTTAGATCTAGATCTACTTCTTTTCTTGCTTCAATTTTCCTTTTGCTTTATGAATTCTTATGTAGATCTCTATTTCTCTTTCAATGCAATTTATGATTTCCATGTCTTTTCATGTTGCTTTGATTTTCTATTATGGATCTATTGCCTTTGTAGTTAGATCTCTCTTTAATTCTTGCAATTCATGTTGTTTACCTTTATTGCGTTCTATGTGTTTGTTGAAATGTCTCTTTTAGTTATGAGTTAGATTTTGTTCCTCTTGGCCTAGGTAGAGTAATTGGTGACTCTTGAGTTATCAAACTCCTTTGTTGATTGATAATTAGAAGTTGCTAATTAACTTGAATGCCACTATAGCTAGTCTTTCATCATGATTAGGCTAGGACTTGTGGAATCAAGTTAATTCATCCACTTGACTTTCCTTCATAGTTAGAGGTTAACTAAGTGGGAGAAATGGACAATTGTTGTCACAATTGAGGAGGATAATGAGGATAGGACTTCTAGTTCTTATACCTTGCCAAGAGCTTTGTTAGTTGTTAGTTTATTTTCTTTGCCATTTATATTTCTTGTCTATTACCTCAAAAACCCCAAACATACTTCATAACCAATAACAAGAACACTTTATTGCAATTCCTAGGGAGAACGACCCGAGGTTTGAATACTTCGGTTATTTTTATAGGGGTTTATTACTTGTGACAACCAAATTTTTGTATGAAAGAATTATTGTTGGTTTAGAAACTATACTTGCAATGAGAATTCATTTGTGAAATTCTAAACCATATAAAAATCTATTCATCATATATTTTTGGAGTTTTGTAATAAGAAACAAGAAAGTAAAATGGCAAGAAAACAAACTAATAACTAAGAAAGCTCTTAGCAAGGAAAGAGAATTAGAAGTCCTATCCTCATTATCATCGTCAATTGTGATGGTAAATGTAAATTGCCTTCACTTAGTTAACCTCTAACCAATGAAGGAAAGTCAAGGCAAAAAAATAACTACACTAAAAAACAGAAAAATCCTAATAGTGATCATGCAAACTCAAACAAAAAAAAATAGAAAATAGAATAAAATACTCAAAACAGACATAAGATAAAGGAAAGAGAGAATGAAACTCAACCACCTCAGTGATGGTGGCTGCTGCTCCCTCCGAAGAATCCTCAAGAGCGCTTAAGCTCTTCAATGTCACACCGTTGCCTCCTTTGCTCCTCCGTCATCTGGTGGAGGAGAGCATACTGATCCTGATGTTCTATCCTCTGCTAATCAATAGATGATGTCAGCTCCCCTAGAGATGTGGTCAATTGGTTCCAATAGTCACGGGCGGGGAGGGGGGAGGGGGAGTACATCCCACGAGGCATCTCTAGAAGATCCTATGGAGGGGGTGGGACTAGCTCCTGCTATGGTCCTTGCACGAGCTCCCTAGCGTGCTCCATACCCTTTTTTGTGATCGGTCTCTCATTGTCGATCGGGTATTTCCCTTAATGTGAGCTCCAGCTGCTACGAATAGGTGGTAAATAAGATGAGGGAATGCCAGCCTCGCAGTGGTGGAGGACTTGTCAACTACTCTATAAAACTCCTGAGGGATCATCTCATGCACCTCCATAGGGATGATCGACCGTTGGATGAACTCCAATCATCCTCGTGCTACTGGCCAAAGGTCATGTCTACCCAACTGGTAAGGTCGACCATGAGCATCCCTCCTCCACTGACCTCAAAGTACGCAGATGTCAACAAGGACTTGATCCAACCGCTAGTCAGTGTTGACCCTATGAGTGTATGAATGAGGGTCCTCTTGTGGCTCTAGCAACTGTAAAACCACCCTCACACTCTTCGGCTAAAATCCATGATGTATCCTCTGACCATGGTGAACCAATCCTTTGGCTCTGGGTTCACGCTTCTATCATGCTTGCTTGTCACCCAAGCATTGGCGTAGAACTCTCGCACCATTAATACTCCAACCTCAGTCATGGAGTTGGCCAAAACTTCCCAATCCCGTCTCAGAATCTGAAATCGGATCTCCGGGTACTCATCATCCTTCAAACTGAAGGGGACCTCGGGAATCACCCTCTTCTTGCGCACCACATCATAAAAATGGTCTTGATGGGTCATGGAAAATAATCGTGTGAAATCCCATGGATTGGAAGTGGGGGTGATGCACCACTATTTCGTGGTACATCTTGTACTTAATTGAGTGGATTTTATCCACTATTCTCACACTTATTCATGTAAATTGCATGTTTTACATTTTCCTTCCTGATTTTGTGCTATGATTGAAAACATGCTTTGTTGCTCTTAAATTTTTACTAATTTTAATCCTCTCTTATTACCATTTGATGCCTTGATATGTGTGTTAAGTGATTTCAGGGTTTATAGGGCAGGAATGGCATAGAGGATGGAAAGGAAGCATGCAAAAGTGGAAGGAATACAAGAAGCTGAAGGAACTGCAAAGCTGTCAGCCCTGACCTCTTTGCACTCAATCGATCATAACTTGAGCTACAAAGGTCCAAATGAGGCGGTTCCAGTTGTGTTAGAAAGCTAACATCCGGGGCTTCAAAATAATATATAATTTGCCATAGTGACCATGCAGCTAGGTGACGCGCACGCGCACTTGACGCGCACGCGCACATTGGCAAAAAGTCCATCGGCATGCACGTGCACCTGGCGCGTACGCGCAACATGCGCGACGTACTGCAACTGCAGAAATCGCTGGGCTGTTTTTAACCCAGTTTTTTGCCCAGAAAACACAGATTAGAGGCTGCAGAGTGGAGGAATCAGACATAACTTTTTATTCACATAATTTTAGGTTTTAGATGTAGTTTCTAGAGAGAGAGAGGCTCTCTCCTCTCTCTAAGTTTTAGGATTTCTCTTAGTTTTAGGTTTATTTCTTCTCAATTCCAGGTTCAATGTTTCTTTAATTTAATTTCTTTTCTACTTTTATTTGTTCTAGCTTTCTAGTTTATTTAATTCCCTTATTGATTACTTTATGTTGCTATTTGGTTTATGAATTCTCATGTTAGATTTAATTTTCTATTTAATGCAATTTGAAGTATTTTATATTTATTATTTTAATCTAGCTTTTTACATTCTTATCTTGAATTGATTAACTGGAGACACTTGAGTTATCAAACTCCTTGTTGATTGTTAATTGGAATTTGCTGGTTGGTTTGGATCCCTCTAAAGCTAGTCTTTCCTTAGGAGTTGACTAGGACTTGAGGAATCAAGTTGATCAGTCCACTTGACTTTCCTTTATTTAGTAAGGGTTAACTAAGTGAGAACAATGAACAATTCTCATCACAATTGAAAAGGATAACTAGGATAGGACGTCCAGTTCTCATACCTTGCTAAGAGCTTTATTAGTTATTAATTTAATTTCTTGCAATTTTATTTCCTTGTTCCTTATTTCAAAAACCCAAAAATATACTATCTCATAACCAATAATAAATACACCTCCCTGCAATTCCTTGAGAGACGACCCGAGGTTTAAATACTTCGGTTTAATTTTATTGGGTTTGCTTTAGTGACAACCAAATTTTTGTACGAAAGGATTCTTTGTTGGTTTAGAAACTATACTAGCAACGAGAATTTATTTGTGAATTTTTTACTAGCAAAAATCCGTTCGTCAAAATGGCGCCGTTGCCGGGGAATTACAAACGTGTGCCTTATTATTGGTTATTGTAAATATTTGCTTTTTCGTTTCTTTATTAGTGTTTCTAGTTTTAGGAGTTTATTTTCATTAATTTTTATTAGTTTTTGTTTTTACTTGCTACTATGAATTTTCACCCCTTTCGTTATGAGTTTAGTTCAAATTATATTGCAGGGAATGGATGCTATAATGAGAACATGCATCAAGGTTGGAATAATCAAAGATGGGAGGAGCCACAAGGATTTGATCAACCCTCTCGGCATTAACCCCCTCCAATGCGCTATAACCAACAACCATTCTATGATGCATACTAAGATAATAGTTATGGTGGACCTCTTCGTGACAACCAACCTCCACCAAATTACTATGGTCAAGAGCCATTCCAGGGTGCGTACCAAGATGATGAATATGGTGGACCCCCTTGTAGTTACCAACAAGCCCCACCATATGCTTATGAACCACCCCCTCACCATAATTTTGAACCACCATACTCACAAGCCCCTTACCACCAAACACCCCCATATGACCCTAATCCTTCTCCACCCTACCAACTACCATATGAACCATATATAGAATCACCCCAATTCCAAAACAATTGCCCCCCTTCATCTTCTTATGACGAGATGCTTCAATCTCTTGCACAAGGACAAAAGACCATGGAGAACACACTTAACTCTACATTAAACGGTCTGACCTCTGCTTTACAAGCTCTCGCCTCACAGATTGGATCATTGAATACTCCCAACAATCAACCCTCAAGCTCTAGTGCACCTCCTTTTCAACCACATAATGATCTCTCCATCCCATCACCGCCCTCCATGGAAGAGCACCCACATCCATCAATCCAAGAGCAACATGATCCCAATGATGCTACTGACCCGGAACAAGAGAGAAGGGATCGTCTTAGGGACGAAATAGATCTCATACTTCACAAGAAGCTAGAGGAGGCCCTAAAGGTGAAGGTAGTTGACGTGGCGGAAATTGGCGAGTCAAGAATTGTTATAAGATATGCATTGTAAGTATAGTTCTTAACCAACCAGAAATCTGCTTATCAATTTAGAAGGGTGTCACAAAAATTAAAATTAAAATACTGGGAGTATGAATCCCAGGTCGTCTCCCAACGTGTTGCAGAAAGGTGTGCTATTTTATTAATCATATGTTTTCAAAAAGGGTTTGAGTTGAATAAACAGGAAATTAAATTAGAGAAATTAAATAATTTAAATAAAAGCCTTGACTGGGAGTAGATTAGTTGGAAGCCCTATTCTTGTTGAAGTACTCTCAAGATTAATTGATAATTGTATGTTGTCTTGTTTAGTTATCCCTTACTAGGTAAGGGAAAGTCAAACAAGTTGGAATGCTACTTCTATTCACAAGTTCCAATCCACTCAATTAAAAGGGATTTGTGTCAGTGACTAGAGGGCAATCCAACAATAAACCCAATTACAATTTTTCTTTTTGAGAATTCCAACTCAAGGGTTCCTTTCAATCAACTCCCCATCAAGTTAGGGAACTACTCGCTCATTGTGAATGTAGAATTCATAACATAGGAAAGGGAATTAAAGAAAGACATGATAAATAGAAATCAAAGAAATCAATTAAAAATAAAAGTAATTCTTGTATTAATAAATTCTAAAATAATCCAATAGTAAAATTGAGTAAATTAAAGAACATGGAAGAGTAGAGCCAAGTAAAGAAAACGAACTAGAATGATAAAGTCTTGATGAGGTAATAACTCTTCTCAATATCCCAATGCAAAAAGCAATAGAAATAAAATCCTAAGAACTATGAATGTGTAGAGAGAAAACCTAGAGGAGGAGTAAAACTAGATCTAAAAACTAATTTTCTATAGAATGAATGTTGTTGTTGGTTTCTGCATGTTCTCTGGCTCTAGTCTGCTTCTCCGGGCCAAGAACTGGGTCAAAGCAGGGCCCAAAATCGCCCCCAGTGAATTCTGCAGATTATGCAGATCGCGCACGTCACGCGATCGCGTCATTCATGCGGACGCGTCATTCGGCGTTTTTCCCTGCCACGCGAGCGCGTCGTTCACACCTCCGCGTCACTTGTGCTATTCCAATCCGCGCGGTTGTGTGAGCCATGCGGCCGCGTCACTGCGATTTCCTCTCTTTCGCGCTCATGCGACCGCGTCACTTCTCGCTGGTCATCTCCTCAATTTCTTGTGTTCCTTCCATTTTTGCAAGCTTCCTTTCCAATCTCCAACTCATTCATGCCCTGTAAAGCCTGAAACACTTAACACACAGATCACGGCATCGAATAGAATAAAGGAGAATTAAAATACATAATTAAAAGTCTCTAGGAAGCAAGTTTTTAATCATGTAATAATTTTAGGAAGGAAATATAAATGCATGCTAATTATATGAGTAAGTGGGTAAAGATCATGATAAAACCACATAATTAAACACATTATAAACCATAAAATAGTGGTTTATCAACCTCCCCACACTTAAACATTAGCATGTCCTCATGCTTAGTTGAAGGAGATAAAATAAATGAGTAGGAACATGTAAAACTCATGCAATGCAATGCAACCTATATATGTGAATGCAAATATATGATTCTTGTCTACTTGATCAATAGTAAATAAGCTCTTCAAAACAATTACAAATTAAGTTCCACTAATTCAATTCTTATACAGTAAGAACACATAAAAATGCAAGAAGGTAGCTCATGAAAGTAGGAAACATAGAATTTTAAGCATTGAACCCTCACTGATGATGTATGTATGCTCTAATCTCTCTAGTGTATAGGGTAATCACGCTATCCTTCTCTAATCATGCTCTCTAATTTTTGTTCTTCTCCTAACCAATCAACAACATTTAATATACCAATGCAAATATCATGAGGTCTTTTCAAGGTTGTAATGGGGCCAAGGTAATGGTAAGGATACATATATGGCTAAGTAAGCTTATAAACTGAATCTTTAATTAACCCAAGCTTTAATATAACCTATATATATATATATAACTTTAGAATTCATACCTAGCTACCCAGAATTTTCCTTTCACATTCCATACTCGTGTATCAACTTTTTATTTTAATTTTATCATACATGCATTGATCTTTAAATTCTTAACTTAGCATTGGGGTAATTTTGTCCCCTTATTTATTTATTGAATATTTTTGGTTTTTTTTAAATAAATAAACATAAAAAATAAACATAGCTTATCAATGCACATAGATTTTTTTAATTCTTATAGTTTCACATGAGTAGGTATCCAAATTCCCATTGTATTATCATGACACATTCCCTTATTATCTTTTGTTTCCACAATTTCCCATACTTAATTAGCACACACAATTCTATCTTAAGCTAACCAAAGATTCAATTTGGGATATATAATTATTTTTTCGCTTAAGGCTAGTAATGTGGTAAAATATAGAACAAATAGGATTTAAAGGCTCAAAGTGGCTAACAAAGGTAATTGAAAGGGCAGGTTTAATTTGGATAAGTGAGTTTAAACAAATAATGGCCTCAATCATATACAAGCATACAAATATAATAAACATTGGACATATAGGATGGAACAAAATATAGATTACAATCATAGAGAAGTAAATACACAAGAATAAAATAATTATGGTTAAATAATGTAACCATGCATAAAGGCTCAAATCTCACAGGTTGTATGTTCTTTAGCTTAAAAATTATGTTCCAAATACAACTTCAAGCAAATTTAACATAAAAGTTTTAATTAAAGTTAGTGAAATTTTGTTCTAGAAATAAGATCTTAGAGGAAAACTTATTGTCCTTTCGATCAAGTAGAACATGCATGCAACTAACCTATTACTATGCAATTTATCCTATTCTACAAAAGAAAAGCTAACTAAATATCCTAATTTATTGGTGTTTAGGGAAGAGAAATTACCTCCGGAAGTCAGGTACTGACCGACCTCCCCACACTTAAAGCTTTGCACCGTCCTCGGTGCCATCTGTCAGAAACAAAGGTGGGCTGGTAGCAATATCTCCACAGTCGGAACCATCATGGCTTCCTGTGCTGGTAAAGGAGGTGGAGTCCGGGGTGTCTGAGTCCTTGAATTTTCCCATAATCAGCTCCTTGAGGTATGTGAATCGGCGTTTGTTACGGCGCTCTCTTATCTTAGCTTTGTATTCCTGCCGATCCAATCTTTCAAGTATTTGATGGAGCAGTTGGTCTGTTGTAGGTGCTTATGGTGTTGAAAAAGGAATATCTTCAACCGGTTCAGTCTGATGGCTTGTGGCGGCTGGTGGAGGTCTGATGTATTTCCCGTTAGGGACATACTGATCATCCCATGGAAGCATGGCTTTGGTGTCCCCAGCTCTGTAGGAGACTCCGGCTGCTGAGACAAGATCTGAGACCAATGCGGGAAAAGGTAAGTTGCCCGCAATTTGCACATGTCCCATGGCATTCCGGATATGTCTCGGTAGATTCAGAGGTTGGTCTGTAAGGATGCACCATAGTAGAACGGCCATGTTCGCAGTGAAGGAGGACTCGTGAGTGCTCGGAAAGACGTAATGGGACATGATCTGTGGCCATACGTGAGCCGTCAAGGTAAGTTCTGAAGCCGATATTCCCTTAGGGTGGGTACGACGGTATCCGTAGATCCAACGGCTGCCAGGTAGTGCGATAACTCTGAGAACGGCGTCCCAGTCAAATTGGTACATCTGGCGCTTGAGTGTGGCTTCTTGAAAGGCGTCCAATCCTTCGAGAACAGGGGAAAGACCTAGAGCTCTTTGAATGGCCTCTTCTGTAATAGGAACTTGCTTCTGACAGACAAAGACAGACTGCAGGGTTGGTAGGTGGAAGTTGGAGTAGAACTCGACTACCCAAGAAAGATTGACCTGCCTCGGTTGTCTCTGTAGGAAACCCCATTGTCTTTGTGCAATTTGCGGCTCAACAAAGGTAGCAATATGGTTTGGGAGGAGAAGAAGGTATTCGTTGTTGTAACTCCTTTCTGCCAGGATGGAGAACATCTGCTCACAGTAGCGATTGGAAAATCGCGCAGTGTCTTTTGCTGGGAAGGCTTTTTCTTTATCATCAACCTTTATAATCCTCTTAGTTCTTTTTGTTGAGGGTTTAACCGCAGTTGAAGAGGGCTCTGCCACTAATGCTCTTTTTGTTCCTCTTCTTGCTGGTGGTTTGGGAGTAGCTTTCTCTTTTCCTTTCTTGGTGGCCATCCTGAAAAAGGAAAAAAAAAGAAAGTAACATAAATTCAAAGAGATAGAGCAAGGAAGAGGGTTGTATGAGTGATAAACAATGCACGGTAAAGAGGATGTTGTTAACACATGGTCATGACTACATGTTAAAAGTTCATCAATGGAAATATAGCAAGTGCATTGGAGGATAATTAAATGCAACGGGTTTATTGGCATGCAGACAAAGGCATGAGTAGCATAGATCCAGCATTTAATTAGTTGAATATGTTATCACTCGTAACAAACTAGCCATCACGTTTGTATTGACAATTAAATTCAATTGATACAATAGTAAAGGGAATTTGTGAAAAGCAAGCATTGAATATTAGAGTAGAATAACGTAGAAAAGTGCATAATGCCATATGGGCGTTTTTACAAACACATAGCATGCATGGTAAATAAGGCATAGAAAATATTAAAGTGAACATGTAAGCAACCCTTTAAAAAGGTATATAATTGCCAAACAATTTTACAACAATCCACAAGCATATAATGAGAAATAATGACTCAAATAAAATTCCAACACCAAGTAAAAAGGAAAAAGAAAAGAAAAGAAGATAACATATAAAAATAAGGAGAATAATAGAAAAATAAGGGGGAGGGGGGAAAAGAAAACCTTGTTAATGGGGGTGAGAGAGAGAGAGAGAGAGAGAGTAGAAGGGGAGAAAGAAGGAAGAAGGAAGAAAGAAGAAATAAGGAGGGAAAAAATAGGATTTGGGGAAAAGAAAGATAAGATAATTGGCAAATCAGAGAAGCTGTGCGGCGCAAGCGATGCGGTCGCGTGGGGCACGCGGTCGCGCGACTTGCACTTATACTAATTGACGCGGTCGCGTCGGTCACGCGGTCGCGTGACCCGTTTCATGCTATTGGCGCGAGGGCAGCCTCGCACTCGCACAACTCTCTGTTTCAAATTTTATTTTTACCAAATCTGGGGTGACGCGATCGCGTGGGGCATGCGATCGCGTGAGTAGCCATTAGAAGGATATGACGCGGATGCGTGAGCCATGCGTCCGCGTGGAAAGAATTGTGCATTCAGCACCAATCCAGCACCACTCTAGCACAACTTTCGGTCGTGCACCCTTTTTACGTCGAATTCCAGGGCACGCGGCCGCGTGAGTGACGCGGTCGCGTGGGAGGTCAATGTTCCCACTTGACGTAGACGCGTTAGCGACGCGGTCGCGTGGGGTGATTTGTGCCACGGGCACGCCTCCAGCCACGCTCTCGCGTGACTCTCTGTTCGTTTTATTATTTTCTCCAAGCACTTGCGACGCGGACGCATCAATGAGGCGGTCGCGTCGCGTAAATTTTTTTTTTTTAAAATAAAAGTATGTAAATGCAGATGCAGAAAATGTACTAATAAAGAGAAGAGTTATTGAATAGAAAAACTAAGAATAAAGAAAAGAACGATCATACCATGGTGGGTTGTCTCCCACCTAGCACTTTGCTTTAACGTCCGTAAGTTGAACGCTCCACAAGCTCAGTCTTCGACTATGTGGGGATCTTCCAAGAGGAAGATCTCGAGTTTCTTGTTTTTCTTTATCTTCTCGCCATGGTACAGCTTTAAACGTTGTCCATTAACTTTGATAAGTTCAGAGCTTGAAGGGTGACTTAGGTGAAAAACTCCGTACGGTTCGGCCTTCTCGACTCTGTATGGACCTTCCCATCTTGATCTCAACTTGCCTGGCATGAGCTTCAGTCGAGATTTGTAAAGGAGGACTAAATCCCCAGGTTGGAACTCTTTTCTCTTAATGTGCTGATCATGTACAGCCTTCATCTTCTCCTTGTATAGTCTTGAGTTCTCATAAGCTTCTAGGCGAAGGCTTTCCAGTTCTTGCAGTTGCAACTTCCTTTCAGCTCCGGCTTTCTCAATTCCCATGTTGAACTCCTTTACTGCCCAAAAGGCTTTGTGTTCTACTTCAACAGGGAGATGACAAGCTTTTCCATAAACTAAGCGGAAAGGACTCATCCCAATGGGTGTTTTGTATGCTGTTCTGTATGCCCAGAGTGCCTCTTTTAGCCTGGTGCTCCAGTCTCTTCTATGAGGTTTGACTATCTTCTGCAATATATGCTTTATCTCTCTGTTTGACACCTCGGCTTGCCCATTAGTCTGAGGATGGTATGCTGTTGCAACCTTATGAACTATCCCATACTTCTTCATTAATCCTGTTAGTCTCCTGTTACAAAAATGGGTGCCTTGATCGCTCACGATTGCTCGTGGTGATCCAAAGCGACAAATAATGTGGTTTCTCACAAAGGAAACAACAGTGTTAGCATCATCAGTGCGGGTAGGAATTGCTTCCACCCATTTGAAAACGTAATCTACAGCTAACAATATATAAAAATAACCGTTAGAATTTGGAAATCGACCCATGAAGTTAATGCCCCAAACATAAAAAATTTCACAGAAAAGCATAATTTGTTGAGGCATCTCATCCCTCTTAGATATATTACCAAATTTTTGGCATGGGAAACAAGATCTACTAAATTCAGTAGCGTCTCTAAAAAGAGTAGGCCACCATAATCCCACAGTCTAAGATTTTTCTAGCTGTTCTTTGAGGGCCAAAATGTCCTCCACTCTCAGACGAGTGACAGGCCTCTAAGATGGACTGGAATTCTGTTTGAGGCACACACCGTCTAATTACCTGATCAGCGCCACATCTCTATAAATATGGGTCATCCCATATATAATATTTAGACTCGCTTTTCAGCTTGTCTCTTTGATGCTTAGAAAAGTTTGGAGGGAAGGTGCGGCTAACTAGATAATTAGCTACAGGTTCATACCAAGGGACTACCTCAGATACTGCTTGCAGGTTATCAAATGGGAAATTATCAGCTATAGGAGTGGGGTCATCTGTAATGTGCTCAAGGCGACTCAAGTGGTCTGCCACTAAATTCTGGTTACCACTCCTATCCTTAATTTCCAAATCAAATTCTTGTAATAGTAGTATCCAACGTATAAGCCTTGGTTTGGACTCCTTTTTAGCTAATAGATACTTTAGAGTTGCGTGGTCTGAGTACACTACTACCTTCGTACCAAGTAAATAGGCTCGGAATTTATCCAGAGCAAAAACAATAGCAAGAAGCTCTTTCTCAGTAGTAGTGTAATTGGACTGAGCGGCATCTAAAGTTTTAGACGCATAAGCAATAACAAAGGGGTCCTTACCTTCACGCTGAGCCAGTGCTGCTCCTACTCCATGGTTGGAGGTGTCGCACATTATTTCAAATGGCTGGCTCCAGTCTGGTCCTCTGACAATTGGAGCTTGAGTTAGGGCGGTCTTCAGCTTATCAAACGCTTGTTTGCAATCCTCACTGAACTCGAACTCAATATCCTTCTGCAGTAGTCTGGATAAGGGAAGTGCTACCTTACCGAAGTCCTTAATGAATCTCCTGTAAAAACCTGCATGGCCAAGGAACGAACGGACTTCCCTCACAGAGGAGGGGTAAGGTAAACTAGAAATAACATCCACCTTTGCTGGATCTATAGAAATGCCAGTATTGGACACAACATGTCCTAGTACAATACCTTGTTTTACCATAAAGTGACATTTTTCAAAATTTAATACAATGTTTGTACTGACACATCTATCTAATACTCTAGATAATTCATCTTAGCAAAGGCTAAAGGAATCGCCATATACACTAAAATCATCCATAAAAACTTCCATACAGTCCTCAATAAGATCAGAGAAAAGGCTCATCATGCACCTTTGGAAGGTAGCTGGTGCTTTGCACAAGCCAAAGGGCATTCTCTTGTAAGCATAAGTCCCAAAAGGACATGTAAAAGTGGTCTTTTCCTGATCCTCAGGAGCTATATGAATCTGAAAATAACCTGTGTAACCATCTAAAAAACAATAATGTGATTTACCTGACAGACGATCCAGCATTTTATCAATGAATGGAAGAGGATAGTGATCCTTACGAGTAGCCTGGTTGAGGCGTCTGTAGTCAATGCAGACTCTCCAGGCGTTCTGAACTCTGGTTGCCATGAGATCTCCATGCTCATTCTTCACTGTAGTGACTCCAGATTTCTTGGGCACCACTTGTACTGGGCTTACCCATTCACTGTCTGAAATGGGATAGATGATATCTGCCTCCAGTAGTCCGGTCACTTCCTTCTTGACAACCTCTAAGATAGTGGGGTTTAGTCTTCTCTGGGGTTGACGGATAGGTCTTGCTCCCTCTTCTAAAAATATCCTATGCTCACAGACTTAAGGGTTGATGCCTACTATGTCTGCCAAACTCCAACCAATTGCCTTCTTGTGCCTCCTCAGCACACTAAGTAACTGCTCTTCCTGTTGAGAAGTGAGTTTCCTTGCAATGATAACTGGAAACTTCTACTCGTCTTCAAGGTAAGCATATATGAGGTGTGGAGGAAGGGGTTTTAATTCTAACTTCTGATCATGGTCAGGCTCTAGGTTGTCTGGAGCTGGTAACAATGGTAAAGCATTGTTATTGTCCTCTGAGAATGTCCCCACACTTGGACCTTGTCCCATGTACTTCTCTTCAAATTCCCCCTGGTGAACTTCAGCCACGGTATCATCTATGATGTCACACTGGAGGATAGAATTATCCTCCGGAGGATGTTTCATAACTCCATTCAGATTGAAGATTACTACTCGGCCATCTATTTCAAAAGAGTATGTTCTTGAAAAAGCATCTAATTTGAACTTCGAGGTCTTCAGGAATGGTCTTCCGAGTAGGATTGATGATGGCTTCTCTGAGTCATTTTGGGGCATCTCTAGGATATAAAAATCAATGGAAAATGTGAGCCCCTTAATGCCCACTAATACATCTTCAACAACTCCAGCCACTGTAATAATGCTTTTATCTGCTAACACAAAATGAGCTGCCGACCTTTTTAAGGGAGGGAGCCTCAAAATATCATATATAGACAAAGGCATTATACTCACACATGCAGTCAGAAAATACTACACCACCAATAGTACAATTAACCATACATGGACCTAGGTCACTACACTGTTTAGGTAAACCTCCCATTAAAGCAGATATGGAACTACCTAAAGGAATAGTTTCTAATTCATTAATTTTGTCTTTATGTATACATAAATATTTTAGAAACTTGGCATATTTAGGTACCTGTTGAATAACATCAAAAAGAGGAACAGTTACCTCAACCTTTTTTAATATCTCTACCATTTTGGGATCAGGTTCCAGCTGCTTCCTGGGCTTCCTTGCAAGTTGTGAAAATGGAATGGGAGTGATGTCTTCTGTAGCATCTGCGCCCTGTGGTGTTTCCTCCTGTGGTTGAATTTTTTCTTTTTCAGCCATGTCCTGTATGTCCTCTTCCTCTTTAACATCTTCTGTTTCCACTACCTCTTCAGCTGAGGCGTGTTCTGGTTGGCTTGGCTCCTCCTGATTCCTCTCCTGCAGTGTGGTTCCGAACCTTAGGGTGATGGCATTAATGCCACCCTTTGGATTGGGTAATGGTTGAGAGGGGATTCCACTGGAGCTCAAAGGCTGGTTATTAGAGTTATTCATTGATCCAATCTGTGAGACAAGATTGTAGTAAAGGTTATTTAGTGTAGCATAAAGGTTATTTTCCATGGTCTGTTGTCTTCGATCAATAGATTGTAGTAAGTCGTCATTAGAAGATAAGGAAGGATAAGTAATTTGAGAGGTCTGCTGTTGGGTATTCTGTGGTCCTTGGGATTACCTCAGGTGAGGTGCTCTGTAAGGCTGGTTCTAGTTCTACTGCCTGTTGTTGTTATTGTTATTCCACCTCTGATTTCTCTGATTGTCTCTGCCTCCTTTGTTGTTGTTGTCCCTCCAATTTTGGTTAGAATTGTCCTGCCATCCATGGCTGTAATTGCCACCTTGATTGTACCCTTGGTTGAGGCGGTCATAGAAGTTATGAGTGGCTGCCACGGTGTTGTCTTCCTGCTGGAGCTGCAGACATTCATCAGTATAATGGCTATAATCAGCACAGACTCCACAAACTCTCTGTGGGACTAACTATTGGCTTTGCTGTGGTGGAGAAGGTTGAGCTTGCTGAACTTGTTGTTGATTCAATTGCATCTGCTTCAGCAAGTTGGTCATTTCACAGATACTCTGAGTTAGAGCAGCAGTCTCTCTGCTAGAGGATACTTCTGCAACAGTTTTTGAACGGCCTTGTTTCTGCCTGTGATTCCGAAGAGATTCAGCTAAGTCGCTGATCAATTGCCATGCTTCATCAGTGGTCTTGTACTTTTTCATAGACCCATTGCTAGCACTTTCCAATGTGGTCTTATCTTGGGGCCTCATGCCCTGTGTGACATAACTGAGTAACACTATCTTGTCAACCATATGGTGGGGGCATGCTTCCAGAAGATTATTGAAGCGCTCCCAGTATTCATAGAGAGTCTCGGATTTGTCCTGAACAATCTTGGAAATGTCTTTCCTCAGTTTATCAGTAACTTCAGCTGGAAAGAACTTTTCTAAAAATTCTCTTCTAAGTGTATCCCAGTCGGATACAGTTGCTGCAGGTTGAGTGTAGTACCACTCTCTTGCCTTTTCCTCAAGAGAAAACGGGAAAGCTTTCAACAAAATTGAAGTTTCATATGCACTATCATGCCTGACAGTAGAACAGGCTGCTTGAAAATCTCTCAGGTGCTTGATAGGGTCTTGAGCAGGTAAGCCATGAAACTTGGGCATCAAATTGAGCAGTGCAGTTTTTATTTCAAAGTCTGTAGCCACTGCTGGGTGATGCGCTTGAAACGGTTGCATTGTAAAATCAGGGGCTCCAGCCTCCTGGATAGTAATTCTCCTAGGTGCTGCCATGTCACCTACACGTAAATCAACCGAATCAGTAGAACGGGAGCTGGTTTCTTCCTCAAATGACGTTTCAGATCCGCCCTCTGAGAGGACTAACCGACGCCGAGCTTGCCTTATTCGTGAAATAGTTCTTTCAATCTCAGGATCGAATACTGGCAAGCTTGGATTAGGAAGTGAACGCGTCATCTAACGAAAGAAACAAGCAGCTCATAGTAGCAAGATAAAATAAAATGCAAATAAATAAATTTCAAACAATAACTTAGCACTCTATTGCAACTCCCCGGCAATGGCGCCAAAAATTGACGTGGCGGAAATTGGCGAGTCAAGAATTGTTATAAGATATGCGTTGCAAGTATAGTTCTTAACCAACCAGAAATCCACTTATCAATTTAGAAGGGTGTCACAAAAATTAAAATTAAAATACTGGGAGTATGAATCCCAGGTCGTCTCCCAACGAGTTGTAGAAAGGTGTGCTATTTTATTAATCAGATGTTTTCAAAAAGGGTTTGAGTTGAATAAACAGGAAATTAAATTAGAGAAATTAAATAATTTAAATAAAAGCCTTGACTGGGAGTAGATTAGTTGGAAGCCCTATTCTTGTTGAAATACTCTCAAGATTAATTGATAATTGTATGTTGTCTTGTTTAGTTATCCCTTACTAGGTAAGGGAAAGTCAAAGAAGTTGGAATGCTACTTCTATTCACAAGTTCCAATCCACTCAATTAAAAGGGATTTGTGTCAGTGACTAGAGGGCAATCCAACAATAAACCCAATTACAATTTTTCTTTTTGAGCATTCCAACTCAAGGGTTCCTTTCAATCAACTTCCCATCAAGTAAGGGAACTACTCGCTCATTGTGAATGTAGAATTCATAACATAGGAAAGGGAATTAAAGAAAGACATGATAAATAGAAATCAAAGAAATCAATTAAAAATAAAAGTAATTCTTGTATTAATAAATTCTAAAATAATCCAATAGTAAAATTGAGTAAATTAAAGAACATAGAAGAGTAGAGCCAAGTAAAGAAAACGAACTAGAATGACGAAGTCTTGATGAGGTAATAACTCTTCTCAATATCCCAATGCAAAAAGCAATAGAAATAAAATCTTAAGAACTATGAATGGGTAGAGAGAAAACCTAGAGGAGGAGTAAAACTAGATCTAAAAACTAATTTTCTGTAGAATGAATGTTGTTGTTGGTTTCTGCATGTTCTTTGGCTCTAGTCTGCTTCTCCGGGCCGAGAACTGGGTCAAAGCAGGGCCCAAAATCGCCCCCAGCGAATTCTGCAGATTATGCAGATCGCGCACGTCACGCGATTGCGTCATTCATGCGGACGCGTCATTCGGCGTTTTGCCCTGCCACGCGAGCGCGTCGTCCACGCCTCCGCGTCACTTGTGCTATTCCAATTCGCGCAGTCGCGTGAGCCATGCGGTCACGTCACTGCGATTTCCTCTCTTTTGTGCGGTCGCATGAGCCATGCGGTCGCGTCACTTCTCGCTGGTCATCTCCTCAATTTCTTGTATTCCTTCTATTTTTGCAAGCTTCCTTTCCAATCTCCAACTCATTCATGCCCTGTAAAGCCTGAAACACTTAACACACATATCACGGCATCGAATGGAATAAAGGAGAATTAAAATACATAATTAAAAGTCTCTAGGAAGCAAGTTTTTAATCATGTAATAATTTTAGGAAGGAAATATAAATCCATGCTAATTATATGAATAAGTGGGTAAAGATCATGATAAAACCACACAATTAAACACATTATAAATCATAAAATAGTGGTTTATCAGTAGTAGAGACCCTTGAGGAAAGTTGTCGTGGAAAGGAAATCATCAAGGAGGAGTACGATTTATACTAAAACAACTGGACAAAGTAGTAATTATTGAAGAGGAAGAAGTGGTTGCAGACTTAGGAGATGCTGAACCTCCATAGGAAACTCAAGTCATAGAGCCTCCTTCCAATGTATTTGATGTTGATGTTGAGGAAGGTGTACAACCTCCAAGGCATACCATGATTGAGGACTTTGCAGAGGTTAATCAAGAGATGGAGATTAAAGAAGAAGAAGCACAACCTCCCATGCCCTTGGTAAGTAATGAAGAAGAGATTGAATTGGAAGAAAGCTACCAAGAGAAAGAGGTTGAAATTGAAGAAGCTTGCAAAGAGGTGGAAGTTGTCAAGGAAGAGCTCAAGAGAATGGAGCTGGAAATCACCTTGCCAAAGTTGTTGAAGACCTCTCCCCCAAAGCCATCACCATCTATTCCTTCATTCAAGTGGATAAATCTTTCATCTCTAAGCTTAATTAGCCCACTTGGATATGCTTTGCTTGAGACGGATGGGCAACTTAGAGCTCTTTGTAGCTATAAGAGCAAGAGGGAGATGGTTAGTGGTAAGAGTTGTCCTGCAAGGTTCAATATGGTTGCATGTTCCAAATTGAAGTACAAAGGTTGGTATAACTCTCAATTGAATGGGTTTAGGCGGTTGTTTGGATGTCTCAGTGAGAATTCCGATTGCTCACCACCCAAGTGGAAAAATGTTGATCAACAAGAAGACGGGTGCATAAGCAAGGTTTGGGACCCTAGAATTCATTCTAGCAATCAACACTCTTGGGGCCTTGTCACTTGCTTCAACTTGCTTGAAGGCGTTATGCGCCTAGTTTGGGATTCCGGAGGCTATTGGAATTGCAAGCATTGGTGGGGATTCCTGGAGGAGTTCAAGCATAAGCCGCCCTGACAAGGAGCTCATCAAATGTCCAACTTAAGGACTTTAACTAAAAGTGCTAGGTGGGAGACAACCCACCATGGTATGATCGTTCCTTTTCATTCTTAGTTTTATTTTGTTTTATTTTCATCGGTGTTAATTCATACATTCTGCATCATCATCTACATTTTGCATAAAAAAGGGGATCGACGTGCCAGCCCTAGTGCGCGTCCGCGTCCTTTGTGGATGCGAAATGGGTTAGATTGAACAGAGAGTGGCGCGGGAGCTGGGCGAGAAATGTGCCTTAGGCACAATCCCGCCCACGCGCAAGCATACTGTACGCATACGCGCCGTTTCCACTTTTGGTGACCCACGCGTCCGCACCCTTAGCGCGTCCGTGTGGTTGGGAAAATCGGCGTAAAACCTCGTCTTACCCGAGAGTTATGCTGGACTGGGGCTGGTACTGTGCTCAAGGCACAAATTCACCGACGCGTACGCGTCCATGACGCGTGCGTGTCCTTTTCATCACATGGCCACCTACGCATCCGCGCACTGTGCGCCTCCGCGCCCTTTCTTTTCTCTCAATGCACGTGTATGCGTACTGTACGCGTGCGCGTCGATTGCGCCGCCAGCTTTGAAATTTCTCTCCTTCCTTCTCCTCCTTATTCTCTTTATTTCTCTTTTGTTTATTCCAATTGCATACTCACATTCATGGCATTTTAACTTTTTTGTTTCCTCTCCTTTTCTCTCTATATCTCTTGTTTTCACATTGGTGTTAAATTTTCTTATTCATTTGCTGCATATTTCTGATAAACCCCGATTTTGTGGTTTATCTTATGCTTATTTTGGGGGATTTTATCACCTTTTCTCACATTTATTCAATGAAATAGCATGATTTTGCAATTCTCCCTTGATTTGTGCTTAAATGTGAAAACATGCTTTTTAGGCCTTAATTTTGCCAATTTTAACTCACTTTAATTCCATTCGATGCCTTGATGTGTTTGTTGAGTGATTTCAGGTTCATAAGGCAAGTATTAGATGGAAAAAGTGAGGAGAAAAGCATGCAAAGTGGGAGAACTCATGAAGAAATGAAGGAACCGTAAAGCTGTCAAGTCTGTCCTCTTCGCACTCAAACGACCATAACTTGAGCTACAGAGGTCCAAATGAGGCGGTTCTAGTTGTGTTGGAAAGCTAACATCCGGGGCTTCGAAATGATATAAATTTGCCATATGTTACTTCACGCTCAGGGGCGCGCACGCGCCATGTACGCGTGCGCGCCGATGCTATCCGTGGCCCATTAAAGTGAAATTGCCCCCAACAATTTCTGAAGCACTTTGGGCCCAACCCAACTCATTTCTAATGCTATTTCATGCAGAATTCAAGCTTGGGCAAAGGGAGAGCAATTGTTTGTAGCATTAACATCATGTAGGTAAGTTTCTAGAGAGAGAAGCTCCCTCTTCTCTCTAGAATTAGGTTAGGTTAATTTCCATCTTAGATCTAGGTTTAATTACATGTTTTCATCTTGTTCCTTTTATGATTTCTTATGTCTTCTCTTTCATTCTTATGATTTGTAATGTTAATTTCTCTTTTATGTTCATGGATGCTCTTGTTGGATTTGATTTACTTTTAATGCAATTTAATATTTGATGTTTCTTTATTGTTGATTTGAGTTGTTGATCTTGTTTCCTTGCAATTTGTAGTTGCTAGATTTATTATTCTTACACATTTATTATGCTTTCCTTTTATACCTTCCAAGTGTTTGATAAAATGCTTGGTTGGATGTTAGAGTAGATTTTGAGCATTCTTGACTTGGAAAGAGTAATTAGGCAATCTTGAGTCATGAAAACCCAACTCATGTTGGTGATCTAGAGTTGTTAGCTAATATTGTTTCCATTGACGCTAATCTTTTAATAATTTAATTAGTAAGTTGATTAGGACTTTTGGATTGAGATTAGCTTGTCTTATTAGACTTTCTCTCATGGAAGATAATATGATACCTTCTTCTAATGTTGGAGATGACGTAATAAGATAAATTCTTGTTTATTATTGTGCTATGATTGATTAATCTTGTTTGACTTTCTCCCTATGTGTTGGAGTTGACTAAATAAGATGAATTGATCATTGCATGACTAGGATAGAAATCCTATGATCTCAAACCTTGCCATGAATGTCTCTCTTCATTAATTGCTCTCTTTAATTACTTGCTTAATTTACTTTTCTTGCCCAATTATCAACCAAACCCCCTTGCTCTTTATAGCCAATAATTAAACACTTCATTGTAATTCCTCGTGAGACGACCCGGAGTCTAAATACTCCGGTTATTTCTTATTTGGGGTTTGTACATGTGACAACTCAAATTTTTGCATGAAAGGACTATTGTTTGGTTTAGAAACTATACTTTACAACGAGAATTCATTAGTAGAATTCTAGACCACACAAAAGTCTCGTTCATCAATTTCCTACATTGTAATGGGTGCTTCTTGACTTGTTTGCTATTTAGTTGACATACCCTGTGCTTCTATTATTTTCTCACTTACATGTTATAGCTACCATGTAGTTGAGCACCTTACTATTTGGCACTAGCTCACCTATGTTTTATTTCTTTTCATATCTTTGCTTGTGGGTTCTTTCCCTTCCTTTTTCTCTTCTTTCAAGGTGGCCACCAGGAAGGGAACCAGAAGACGTTTCATTGGGACGACAGACAAGTCCATCTGCACAATCTTTGGAGAAAAGCATCAGTTGTAGCAACTCGTCCACTTGCACATCTCAGCATGCACCGAGGATGGTGCAATCTTTAAGTGTGGGGAGGTCGATACTGACTTTTGTGGGTTAGTCATTTCCTATTTCAACACCAATGTTTAATTTTCCTTGTTAAATTAGTTATTGCATTTGCATATTTGATTGAATGTTTGTTTGATTTTGTGCATTTAGCTACTACTTGGTTAAAGTAATAATTTCTTTTTCAAGAAACCTTTTTAGCACTTCACTAATTTGAATTAAAATTTTTGTTAAACTTGCTTGAAGAATTTTATTTTGGAACATGGTTTAGAGCTCGAACACACAAAACCAGTGAGATTTTGAGCCTATTTGAACTGGTTGCATTTTATCAACCAATATTTTAGTTTTGGTGTGTGTTGTTCTCTCTAAAATTGTGATGTTTGTCTTGCTTAATTCTATATTTTCATTATTTGATGTATGCATACACTTACATGATTGAGGCCTTATTTCACTAAGCTTACATACCCATATGGCCTTACCTTTCATTATCCCTTGCAAACCAATTTTGAGCCTATTTTATCCCTTTGTTCTTTACTTTAACACATCATTAACTCTAAGCGAAAAATAATAATGTCCTTAATTTGAATCCTTGGTTAGCTTGGACTAGTGAGAGTGCTCACGAATTAAGTGTGGGAAAATTGGAATTGAAAATATTTGGTTTGAGAATTGGGTGTTGTATATTCTTGAGAAAATGTGAAAAAGAATGTTGAGGACATGTCTATGCATTCAATACCTTAATCATATGCATTGAAAAAAACAAACATAGAACAAAAGAAAAAAAAAAAAATACAAAAAAAAAGAGCAAACAATAAAAAGGGGACAAAATGCCCCAAAGTAAATGATAGTAATGCATATGAGTTGTACTCAAATTCGGATGCATGAATATGTGGAAAACATAGTTAATGGGTAGTTAGATTTTATATTCTGATTACATGGATTGTCTTAAGTTAGGTGGGAAGTTTAGATTAATTAAGGATTCAGATTTTAGTCCACTTAACTAAATACAATCCTACCTTGACCCTAACCCCATTACAACCCTTAAAAGACCTCTTGATATGTGTATTTTGTGCATTAAATTTTTGTTGATTGTTAGATGAAGAGCAAGCCTTAGAAAGCAAGATTAGTAGAGAATTGAGAGATCGAACCTTAAACACATGAGCGATTAGACTGCATACACTTCCAGTGAGGGTTCGATGCTCGATTCTTTGTTCCTGGCTTTCACGAGCTATTTTCTTTTGCAAGTTTACTTGTACTTTATTTTATGATTTGAATTAGTGAGATCCAGTTCATATTTCTTCTTGAAGGATTTGTTTACTTTTAACCAAGTAGGTAGAAATATTTTGTATGTAGTTGCATTCATATAGATAGGTTGCATTTCATACTTTCTACCATTCCTCTTCACTCTTATAGTTTCTCTTGAGCTTAGCATGAGGACACGCTAATGTTTAAGTGTGGAGAGATTTGATGCACCACTATTTCGTGGTACATCTTGTGCTTAATTGAGTAGATTTTATTCACTATTCTCACACTTATTCATGTAAATTGCATATTTTACATTTTCCTTTCTGATTTTGTGCTATGATTGAAAACATGCTTCATTGCTCTTAAATTTTACTAATTTTAATCCTCTCTTATTACCATTCAATGCCTTGATATGTGTGTTAAGTGATTTCAGGGTTTATAGGGCAGGAATGACTTAGAGGATGGAAAGGAAGCATGCAAAAGTGGAAGGAATACAAGAAGCTGAAGGAACTGCAAAGCTGTCAACCCTGACCTCTTTGCACTCAATCGATTATAACATGAGCTACAGAGGTCCAAATGAAGCGGTTTCAGTTGCGTTGGAAAGCTAACATCCAGGGCTTCAAAATTATATATAATTTTCCATAGTAGCCATACAGCTAGGTGACGCGCACGTGCACTTGATGCACACGCGTACATTGGCAAAAAGTCCATCGGCGCGCACGTGCACCTGGCGCGTATGCGCAACATGCGCGATGTACTGCAACTGCAGAAATTGCTGGGCTATTTTTGACCCAGTTTTTGGCCCAGAAAACACAGATTAGAGGCTGCAGAGTGGAGGAATCAGACACAACTTTTTATTCACATAATTTTAGGTTTTAGATGTAGTTTCTAGAAAGAGAGGCTCTCTCCTCTCTCTAGGTTTTAGGATTTCTCTTAGTTTTAGGTTTATATTTCTTCTCAATTCCAGGTTCAATATTTCTTTAATTTAATTTCTCTTCTACTTTTATTTGTTCTAGCTTTCTAGTTTATTTAATTCCCTTATTGATTACTTTATGTTGCTATTTGGTTTATAAATTCTCATGTTAGATTTGATTTTCTATTTAATGCAATTTGAAGTATTTCATATTTATGATTTTAATCTAGATTTTTATATTCTTAGCTTGAATTAATTAACTGGAGACACTTGAGTTATCAAACTCCTTGTTGATTGATAATTCGAATTTGCTGGTTGGTTTGGATCCCTCTAAAGCTAGTCTTTCCTTAGGAGTTGACTAGGACTTGAGGAATCAAGTTGATCAGTCCACTTGACTTTCCTTTATTTAGTAAGGGTTAACTAAGTGGGAGCAATGAATAATTCTCATCACAATTGATAAGGATAACTAGGATAGGACGTCCAGTTCTCATACCTTGCTAAGAGCTTTATTAGTTATTAATTTAATTTCTTGCAATTTTATTTCCTTGTTCCTTATTTCAAAAACCCAAAAATATACTATCTCATAACCAATAATAAATACACCTCCCTGCAATTCCTTGAGAGACGACCCGAGGTTTAAATACTTCGGTTTAATTTTATTGGGTTTGCTTTAGTGACAACCAAATTTTTGTACGAAAGGATTCTTTGTTGATTTAGAAACTATACTAGCAACGAGAATTTATTTGTGAATTCTTTACTAGCAAAAATCCGTTTGTTAGGGGGCTTTATCCTTTCTTTTCCTTGGGGATTCTCCGATCTTGGGTTCCGTGGAGAAAAATGTGGAGAAGCAAAAATCAGAGTGCCCAACAACACCAAACTTAGAAGCTTTGCTTGTCCCCAAGCAAAATAAAAATAGAAAAGAAGAAAAGGAAAAGAAAATAGAAGAATGAGATAGAGGAGAGTGGGGAGGACTTCAGCCTTTGGGTAGGAAAAAGGGAAAGGTTGAATGAAAGGGAGTGTGTGAGATGAAAGAAAGTAGGGAAGAGTAGTGTAAGGTGTGGTGAAAGTGGATGAAGTGAAGGGTATTTATAGGTAGAGGGGAGAGGGTTTCGGTTATGGGGGGAAGGGTGAGGAAAAATTGAATTTGAATGTCAATTGTTAGGAGGAGAGATTGATGTGATAGATGAGAGGGAATTAGGTGGAGTGGGAGATTGGTTGAGGGAATCTAGGGATTTGATGGAAGATAAGATGGATGAATGTAGATAAAAAAGTGGGGTAAAGAGGAGAGAGAATGGATAAGATTGAGTGCTGAAGTGGTTGGGAGTTCGGGTTTATCCATTGGCCAAAGAGTCTTTTTAGAATTCGAAATCTGCAGCATTCCTTCCCCCTGGGAGTTTAACGCCGGGCTGGCGTTTAACGCCACCAGGGGGTTTCCCTTTTTTTTGCTCCTGGCGTTCATGAGTAGGCGTGAAACGCCCTAGGATGACCAAAATTTTGGTTTTGAAACGCTCCCTGTTGGATGTTAAACGTCCAATGCCACTACTCCCCCCTGAGCGCTGAACGTCGGGCTGGCGTTTGGCTCCACCAGGGGGTCTTCTCCATGGTGTACTATTTTTTCTCCTACGTCTTTCTGTTCCTGTTCTAAGTGCTATACAGGATCAGAAATGTTCATAAAAAATTGGAAAACTATGGAATTCAAATATAAGATAAAATAATATGAAATCAAACTTAAATATACTAAAAAAACAAAATGAAAATAAACTAAAGGATAAGTATGGTTGGGTTGTCTCACAACAAGCGCTTCTTTACCGTCATTATCTTGACGGACAGCTCCTCTATGGAGGGTTATAGGGGCTCAGATCTTCACTCCTCATTGTGAACTTTCTCTTTGTGCTCTCATGAATTAGTTCAACATGTTCCAGAGACAAGATTCTGTTCACAGTGTGTGGTATGACTGGACTTCTTATGAAGACTACTCTCATGCCAAGTGAGAAGTCCTCAGTAGGAATCTTCTTATTCCTCCAGGCTTTGGGTACTTTCTTCTTGGGGCCTCCTCCATCTTTGGTAGATGGTGAATGCCCAACACTAAACTTAGGTTTGATGTCTAAGGGTGTTGTATGGCTTTCCACCCCGTGAGAAGGCTTAAGCACTGAGTTCTGCATGCTAGTACCTCCTTTGTCAGAGAGCGGTTGAGGTTTAAAAATCTTGAACATCAAATAGTCCTCATGCATCCTCATGACTAATTCTCCTCTCTCTACATTAATGAGGGCTCTTTCAGTGGCTAGGAATGGCCTTTCTAGGATGATGGAATCATCAGTGTCCTCTCCCGTATCAAGTATCACAAAGTCTACAGGGAGGTAGAGGTCTTCAACCTTTACTAGGACATTCTCCACCAATCTGTATGCTTGTTTTCGGGACTTGTCGGCCATTTCTAATGCTATCCTTGTAGGCTGTGCCTCTTGCATTCCTAGCTTCTTCATTATAGAGAGTGGCATCAGATTAATGCTTGATCCAAGGTTGCACAGAGCCTTCTCAAATGTGATGGTCCCTATAGACAGGGAATCAGGAAGCTTCCTGGATCTGGCATCTTTGTGGATAGCTTCTCTAGACCAGTGCACTGCACTCTTTGGTCAGCACCACAGTTTTATCTCCCTTCAGGGCCTTCTTCTCAGAGAATACGCTTTTCAAACAGGTCAATAGGGAGGCATCTTCTCCAACACCTCAGAAGAATGAATATTGATTTGCAGCTTTTTGAATATTTCCAAGAATTGAGTGAGCTGCTCATCCTTGGTTACCTCTTGAAATTTCTACGGGTGTTGTACTTCAAGCTCCTTCACCACTACTGGGGCGTGTGCTAGTGCACTTCCAGTCTCCTCTTGAGCCTTTTTCTCCTTCAATTCAGTAGCATATGTCTCTCCATGCTCGACCTCCTTGCCCATGATGAGAGCCTTGCACTCTTCTCTTGGATTCACCTTTATTTTGCTGGGAAGAGTGTTGAGAGGTCTCTCAGGTATCCTCTTGCTTAACTAGCCCACTTGTATTTCGAAGTTCCAAATTAAAGCTCTTGTCTCTTGCATAAAGCTGTGAGTGGTTTTGCAAAATTCAGAGACTATTGTGGCTAAGTTAAAATTGTTTTGTCTCTGAGAGGGTCCTTGCTACTGCTGAGAGGACTGGAAGTGATAGTTGTTAAACCTGTTCTGATTGGTTCCACTCTAGTTATTGTTAAAGCTTTGTTGGGGCTTTTGTGATTGCTCCCTCTACCCAAAGTTAGGGTGGTTCCTCCATCCCTAATTGAAAGTATTTGCATAGGGATCATTATTGGGGTTTTTAGAGAAAATTTTCATGTAATTCATTTCTTCCATGGTGGGCTAAACAATGTCACAAACGTCCCCTTGAGTGTAGCTTTCAGTCATCCCATAGGATGCATCTTGAGTGTTGACAGCTGAAATATGTATCCCGATTAAGTACTGAGAGATCATGCTTATCTGCTGGGACATGAGCTTGTTTTGAGCCAAAATAGCGTCCAGTGTGTCACCTCCATGACTCCTCTCTTTTAAGTAGTCCCAGTGTTCACAGGGTTCCTCTAAAAAATGTACAGGTATTGGTTGTTGGCAACCATCTCAATAAGCTCATTTGCCTCTTTAGGCGTCTTCTTCATGTATAGAGAACCACCTGCAGAGTGATCCAATAACATCTTGGCCATCTCAAAGAGGACATCATAGAAGATCTGCACCCTGGTCCAGTTTAAACCCATGTTAGGAGGGCATCTCCTGATCATCTGCTTGTATCTCTCCCAAGCCTCATAGAGGGACTCTTCATCTTTCTGTCTGAAGGTCTAGACATCCACTCTAAGCTTAGTCAGCTTCTGGGATGGAAAAAAATTTAGTCAGAAACTCAGTGACCACTTTGTCCCATGTGTCTAGGCTCTCCTTGGGTTGAGAACCAAGCTACTGCTTTGCTCTGTTCCTTACAGCAAAATGGAAGAGCATGAGCTTGTAAACCTCTGGATTCACTCCATTCGTCTTTACCATATCATAGATCTGCATGAAGTCAGAGATGAATTTGTTGGGATCCTCCTGCAGGAGTCCATAAAACTAGCAATTCTGCTGCACAAGAGTGACCAGTTAAGGCTTTAACTCGAAGTTATTAGCACCAATAGCAGGCACAACTATACTGCGCCCATAGAAGTTAGGTGTGGGTGCAGTGTATGAGCCAAGCACCTTCCTTCCTTGCTCTTCAGCATTCGGATTCCCTCCATTAACTGCCATGGTGGGTTCTTTAACTTCCTTCTCAAAAGTTTCCTTGAGATTCTCTCCGGCTTTGTAAGCTTTAGCTTATTGCAAACGCCACCTCAAGCTTCTTTCAGGTTCAGAATCAAACTTGGGAAGGGGCTCTTTGTCCCTGTTCCTGCTCATAAACAACAAGAAACAAAGAAAAAGTGGAGATTTCTATGTCAGAGTATAGAGAACTCCCAGTGAGATAATCTATGTAAAAAGAAATAAAATAAAATAAAGTAAGCAATTAACCAAAAAAATAAAGATGAATAAATAACCTAAAAATTTTCAAAAATAAAAAAATAAAAATGCAAAAATTTTTGAAAAGAAAAGATAAAGCACTAAAGGAACAGTAAAGTTAAAATCAGAAACTAAAAGAAAATAAATAAAGCAAAAATTCAAAAATAAAGAAGAATAAATAAATAAGAAAAATTGGAAATTAAAAGAAAAAGTAATTAAACAAAACTAAAAAAATACCTAATATAAGAAACAAGACAACTGGTAGTTGTCAATCACAAATAATCCCCGACAACGGCGCCAAAGACTTGGTGTGGAATTTTGAATTCCCACAGCTTAACTGGAAAGTGCACCGGGTCATCCAAGTAATACCTCAGGTGAGTGAGGGTCGATCCCACGAGGATTGTTGTACTGAGCAAGCAATGGTTATCCTGTTGGATTTAGTCAGCCAAACAGAAAAGAGTGTTGTTGGTGTAAAAACGCATAAACAACAAACAATAAAATAAAGAAAGCAATAAACAGTTTGGTGTGAAAACAATGTAAGAAAACAGTTAAGGTCTCGGAAATGTTTACTTTTTCCGGATTAAAATATCTTACCAACTATTTTAACAATGAATGATTCATTCTATGGCAAACCATAAGTGCCTAAACCCTAATCTCTTAGCGATTTAGCCTCCTCTAATCTTCATCAACCGCCACTCTCATGGTCACTTAACTCAGATTAAAGGGTAAAATTTAGAAAAACTAGTTTATACCACAACGGCCCTAATCACCCCAGGGTTCTGAAAACATACGAAAGGAAGACGATCCTAGACCTAAGTCATCTTTTTCTTTAAATACTAACCTAATTTGAAACAGAAATAAAATAAAATAATAAATTCTAAACCTAAAAGATATTGTTTGTAATTAAAAATTACAAAAAATAAAAAATAAAAATAAGCTAAGAGGTGCATGATAAACCACTATTTTATGGTTTATCTTGTGCTAATTTGAGTGGTTTTTATCAATTCTTTGCTCACTTATTCATATAATTTGTATGGTATTACAAATCCTTCCCAGATTGATGCTATGATTGAAAACATGCTTATTTGGCCTTTAATTCATTATTTTTAATCCTCTCTTATTCCCATTCGATGCCGTGATGCACGTGTTAAGTGTTTTCAGAGATTACAGGGCAACAATGGCTTAGAGGGTGGAAAAGAAGCATGCAAACGAGGAAGGAACACAAGGAATTAAAGATTTTATGGGTGAGCAGCGACGCGTATGCGTGGACGACGCGCACGCGTGACTAGCGCAGAAGACAAGCGACGCGTACGCGTGATTGACGCGTACGCGTGACAAGGAATTTCGCCAAATGACGTGCACGCGTGACCTACGCGTATGCGTGACATGCGCCACGTGCAGAAACTTGCAGAAAGCGCTGGGGGCGATTTTTGGGCTCCTTTTTGGCCCAATTCCAAGCCCGAGAACACAGAATAGAGGCTGCAGATGGGGGAATCAGACAACATTGATTCATTCATTCACACAACTTTCATTCATACAATTTTAGGTTTTTAGATGTAGTTTTCTAGAAAGAGAGGCTCTCTCCTCTCTCTAGGTTTTTGGATTCTTAGTTTTATTCCTTCTTAATTTCAGTATTCTATCTTAGTTTAATTTAGTTTCTCTTCTACTTTTAATTGTTCTAGCATTCTAGTTTATCTATTTCCCTTGTTGATTACTTTATTTTCCCCATTTAGTTATGAATTCTCATGTTAGATTCAATTTTCAATGCAATTTGAGGTATTTCATATTTATGATTGCTTTCTTCAATTTATGTTATTGATGCTTTCAATTGGTTGTTTGGATTTTATTATCTCTTATTACTTTTCTATGCTTTTATGTTGTGCCTTCCAAGTGTTTGATAAAATGCTTGGTTGGATTTTAGTGTAGATTTCTCTCCTTTTGGCTTTGGTTGAGTAATTGGAGACTCTTGAGTTATCAAACTCCTTTGTTGACTGATAATTAAAAGTTGCTGGTTGGTTTGGATCCCTCTAAAGCTAGTCTTTCCTTAGGAGTTGACTAGGACTTGAGGAATCAAATTGATTAGTCCACTTGACTTTCCTTCATAGTTAGAGGTTAACTAAATGGGAGTAATGAACAATTCTCATCACAATTGATAAGGATAACTAGGATAGGACTTCTAGTTCTCATACCTTGCCAAGAGTTTTCTTAATTATTATTTTAATTCCTTGTTATTTACTTTTCTTGTTCCTTATTCAAAACCCCAAAAAGATACTTTTCCCATAACCAATTATAAGTACACATCCCTGCAATTCCTTGAGAGATGACCCGAGGTTTGAATACTTCGGTTATTATTTTTAGGGGTTTGCTTTAGTGACAAACAATTTTTTTGTATAAAGGGATTCTTTGTTGGTTTAGAAACTATACTAGCAACGAGAATTTATTGTGAATTCTTTACTAGCAAAAATCCGTTCATCAGTGCAAAATCTACTTGAGAGGCCCAATTGAGTGTGAAGAGAGAGATGGACGTTAAACGCCAAAGGGGGGAGTGCAACATTGCTGGCCTGTGCCTCCTACTGGCGTGAAACGCCGTGTGAGCATTCAGTGCCTAGTGGGGATGTTGACAGCATTTTCCTTTTCAGCTCCAAACTCCGCCAAACTGCTCCGAATTTCACCTGAAATTATAAAAATACAAGAAAAACTCAAAGTAGCATCCAAAGATAATTTTTGCACTAAAATCAAGTAAAAATAAATAAAATCTAACTAAAAACAACTGAAAAATGACACTAAAAAGGGTATAAGATGCTCACACATCATCCCACCTTTGGAACAGGGTCACAAAGTACTTGACACCTTCTCATCCCTATTTCGTCCATGATTTGAGGATACTCTCCCCCTCTCAGATGAAAAATGGTCATTCAGAGATGAGCTTCTTGCCACACATAACAGTATAGAATAAGTTTTCGTGAAAGCTAGAGAGAAACCCTGTGGAATCATATGAAGCTACGACTGGTTCCTTTCCCTTTCTTGGATGCATGGAGGTAGGGTGTGTGTCCGAGGCTTAAATGAGATATGGACAAGCTTTGTAGTGGTGATGGTGAATCATAGCCTAGGGAAGAGATAGCCAATGCATGTATGGGAGAGTAAACTAAGACATGTGTATTTAATGTGTTGCCTGGAAGGTGAGGACATGAGTGACTTTATATATATGGATTGAATTGTAGGGGGAATCCTTTAGGGTAAGCATGCAAAAAAAGAACAAATGCATGTGCCTTGATCAGAAAAATAGCATTGAGCTTGTAGAGATTCCTTAAATTCTTGAATAGTTACAAACACTACATACAAAAACAAATTCAAATGATAATTACGGAGGGACAACAATTATAAAACAAAGGAAAAGAAAAGAAAAGAAAAGAAAAGAAAAGAAAAGACTTATGCATGAAGTGCAATGTGTGAAGAGTTATATGTGCCTCTATAATGTATGCATGAAGACCACCATACCAAATTTAGGCTTGGTTGTGGCCTTAACAAAACGAGATCAAAAGTGATAATGCATGAAACATGATGCATGGCGTGGTACTCTAGGGTTACCACGTTGTACGCCAAAGGATTCTTGTTCCTAGAGTGTGGTATAGTGCCTAGCGTGGGGCGTTAGGGCTTTGAAATTGCACGTGAAGAGGACGGTAGGTGATATGGCGTGCAACATGATCAAACTCACGTTGAACGTGAATGAGAATAAGCCCTGGAGGGGATCTCTTAAAGCTTCACGTGGGACGTGGTATGTTTCACATTGCATGTGAAATACAAATATCCCTGGAGCGTGCACTTTAAACTTGGCGTGGGACGTGACTTCACGTGGTACGTGAAGAAACGACATCCCTGGGAGTGTGCAATCCAAGCTTGGCGTGGTATGTGGTGGTGTTCACGTGGTACGTGGAGTGAAATGATCCCTAGGGTGCCTCTGTGAGCTTTACGTTGTACGTGAGAATTTTCATGTTGTACGTGAGTTATAACTCATGCATACCGCATACGCATCACTGGAACTTTTACTGGTCACGCGTGCGCGTGGGGTGACGCGTGCGCGTCACTTGCGAATTTCCATCTCACGCGTACGCGTGGATGATGCGTACGTGTGGCCTTCAGTTCAGCAAATCCTCATTTCTTCATGAATTCTCCATTTTTGCATGCTTTTTTTTCATTCCTTCAACTCAATCTTTGCCTTCTAATCCTGAAATCACTTAATAAACATATCAAGACATCGAATGGAATTAAAGTGAATTAAAATTAGCAATTTTAAGGCCTAAAAAGCATGTTTTTACTCTTAAGCTCAAATTAGGAGAAATTCACAAAATCATGCTATTTCATTGAATAAATGTGAGAAAAGATGATAAAATCTCCTAAAATCAACACAAGATAAATCACAAAATTGGGGTTTATCACATACGCATGACTCTTCCTTGGCGTGGTACATGAAATATCTCACGTTGTACGCTGGAATAACAATTGCTCCTGGGAGTGTCTAATTCAACCAAGTTATACGTGGTTGTTTCACGTACCACGTAAGGGTTCCACCACACCAAACTTGAGTAGGATCATGTATCAGCACTCCAATTTCTTGCATCAAACTCTTATGAATATTCATGCATGTTATGAAAGGAGATAGTAACTAAAAAAATACAAAATCAAAGGATACTAAGCGTTGGGTTGCCTCCTAACAAGCACTTCTTAAACGTCATTAGCTTGATGGTTCACCTCTCTAGGTGAGGAGTTGTGTGGTCCTTTGGCGATCTATCTCGCCTCCAAGAGCTTGAGCCGCTGACCATTGACAGCAAAAGTTCTCCTTAAATTGCCTTCCATAATCTCCACATGACCATAGGGTGAGACCTTGTTGATAGTGAAAGGTCCTAACCACCTGGACTTTAGCTTTCCAGGAAAGAGCTTCAACCTCGAATTGTATAAAAGTACTAATTGTCCAAGCTCAAAAGTTCTTGAGGTTATCCTCTTTTCATGCCACATCTTGGTCTTCTCGTTATATAGCCTTGAATTCTCATAGGCCTCCATCTAAAATTCATCAAGTTCATTGAGTTGAAGGAGCCGTTTTTCTTCAGCTGCTTTTGCATCAAAGTTTAGAAACTTTGTTGCCCAATAAGCTCTGTGCTCTAGTTCTACCGGCAGGTTACAGGCCTTGCCGTAGACAAGATGATAAGGCGACATCCCAATTGGAGTCTTGAAGGCTGTGCGGTAGGCCCAGAGGGCATCATCAATCTTCTTAGCCCAATCCTTCCTTGAAGCACCCACAGTCTTCTCCTGAATTCTTTTGAGTTCTCTATTAGAGACCTCCACTTGGCCACTTGTTTGATGATAATAAAGGGTGGCTACCTTATGTTTAACACCATACCTCAGAAGAAGTGCATCTAACTGTTTATTGCAAAAGTGGTTGCCGCCATCACTGATTAAGGTTTGGAGAATACCAAACCTACTGAAGATATACTTCTTGAGGAAATTCATCACCACCTTAGCATCATTGGTGACCAGAGGTGCAGCTTCCACCCATTTAGAGACATAATCAATAGTAACTAAGATGTAGTTATTAGAGTAGGAAGAAGGGAATGGTCCCATGAAGTCTATGCCCCAAACATCAAATAGTTCAACCTCCAAAATAGGGTTCAAAGGCATTTCATTTTTCTTAGACATGGCCTCTGCTCTTTGACAGGGATCACAATTCTTCACAAATTTCCTTACATCCTTGAAGAGTGAGGGCTAGTAAAAGTCGCATTGAAGGACTTTTGTAGCTGTCCTTTCTCCACCAAAATGCCCACCATACTCAGAACCATGGTAATGCCAGAGAATCTGTGGAGTCTCTTCTTCTGAATTACATCTTTAGATAATGTCGTCCTAACACCTCTTGAATAAATATAGATCATCCCAAAGGAAGTACCGGGCATCATGCTGTAACTTTTTAATTTGCTGCTTAGTAGATTCCTTTGGTATTATCCTTCTGGCCTTGTAATTGGCCATATCAGCAAAACAGGGTGTCTTGTGAATCACATATAAATGCTCATCAGGGAATTCTTCCTGAAGTAGGGGTGGAGCCTTTTGAGCTTTCACAGATTTAATCTGAGAGAGATGGTCAGCCACCTGGTTCTCAGAACCCTTCCTATCTCTGATTTCAATATCAAATTCTTGTAGGAGGAGCACCCACTTAATCAGCCATGGTTTAGAATCCTTCTTAGTCAAAAGGTACTTAAGAGCAGAGTGATCAGTGTAAATAATAACCTTTGAACAAACTAAATAAGATCTAAACATATCAAATGCAAATACAACAGCAAGTAGCTCCTTCTTAGTAGTTGTATAATTCCTTTGAGCATCATTAAGCACCCTGCTTGCATAGTATATTACATGCAACATTTTATCTTGTCTTTTTCCCAAAATAGCTCCAATTGCAACATCACTTGCATCACACATTAATTCAAAGGGTGATTTCCAATAAGGAGGAGTAATAATGGGTGCAGAGACAAGCTTGGCCTTAAGAGTTTTAAAGGCATGTAGGCACTCCTCATCAAAATGAAAAATAGCATCAGCAACTAGAAGATTACTCATTGATTTTGCTATTTTGGAAAAATCTTTAATGAATATTCTATAGAAGCACATGACCCAAGAAAATCTTTACGCCCTTTGCATTCACAAGGGGTGGCAGCTTCTCAATAACCTTCACTTTGGCTTTGTCAACGTCTATGCCTTGGCTTGAGATACGGTACCCAAAAACTATACCTTTTGTAACCATAAAATGACACTTTTTTCAATTTAAAACTAAGTTAGTTTCTTGGCACCTTCTCAAGACTAAAGCTAGATGTTGCAAGCATTCTTCAAAGGAATTACCAAAAATAAAGAAGTCATCCATAAAAACCTCAATAAATTTTTCAATCATATCAGAAAATATGGAAAGCATGCACCTTTGGAAAGTCGCAAGAGCATTGCACAAATCGAAAGGCATACAATGGTAAGCAAAGACTCCAAAGGGGCATGTGAACACCGTCTTCTCTTGATCATGAGGGTCTACATCAATTTGGTTGTAGCCGGAGTATCCATCCAAGAAGCACTAAAAAGCGTGTCTGGCCAACCTCTCTAGCATCTTATCAATAAAAGGAAAGGGGAAGTGATCCTTCCTTGTGGCCGTGTTGAGCCGCCTATAATCAATGCACATTCTCCACCCAGTCACTGTTCTTGTAGGAATGAGTTCATTTTTATCATTGGCTATCACGGTCACACCTCCTTTCTTGGGAACAATTTGAACTGGACTCACCCAAAGGCTATCAAAGATCAGGTAAATAATGTCGGCTTCCCACAACTTCTGCACTTCCTTCTGAACCACTTCCTTCATTATAGGATTAAGCCTCCTTTGTGCTTGCACCTCTAGTTTAGCATCTTCTTCAAGTAAAATTTTGTGCATACATATTGCAGGACTTATTCCCTTGAGGTCACCAATAGTCCACCCAATTACTATTCTATGGTCATTTAGCACCTTGATTAATGCCTCTTCTTCACAAGTGTTTAATGAAGAATTAATGATCACTGGATATGTCTCTGACTCTTTAAGAAAAGCATATTTCAAAGAAGGGGGCAGGGATTTTAATTCAGGCTTTGGTGGCCCCTCATCCTTGGAAGGAATGTATGATGCTTCCTTGGGTGGTACTGTTTCTTCAATTTCACCAACTTCAACTTCAACAGAGGACTCAAGTGACTCATTAAATTCCTCCTCTTCTAATGCCTTTTGCACTAATGGTTCAATAATATCAATTTTCATGTAGTCTGCATAATCATTCGGGTGTTGTAGAGCTTTAAACACATTGAGCACAATTTGTTCATCATTCACCCTCAAGGTTAATTCACCTTTTTGCACATCAATTAAAACTCTCTCTGTAGCAAGGAAAGGCCTCTCCAATATAATAGAGGCATTGACATCCTCTTCCATATCCAATATGACAAAATCCATAGAGAAGATAAATGTCCCCACCTTCACCAATAAATTCTCAACAACTAAAAGAAATTTAAGAGAACGGTCAGCAAGTTGTAAAGAGATTTGGGTAGGTTTTACCTCTTCAATTTGTAGCTTGCGCATTAAAAATAATGGCATGAGATTGATGCTAGATCCAAGATCACACAAAGCCCTTTCAACAGTTACATCTCCAATGGTGTAAGGAATCACAAAGCTTCTTGGATCCTTTAATTTCTCAGGGAGGTTTTTTTGAATTATAACACTACACTCCTTTGTGAGCACCACCGTTTCATTCTCCTTTCAATTTCTTTTCTTGGAAATTAGCTCCTTCATAAACTTTGCATACAATGGCATTTGCTCAAGAGCTTCAGCAAATGGGATATTAATTTGGAACTTCTTGAAGGCTTCTAGGAATATAGAAAATTGTTGATCCTTGGCCTCTTTGTGCAATCTTTGAGGATATAGAATTCTTAGTCTATATTTGGGCACTTGAATCTTTTCTTTTGATGCACTTCTAGAGGTTTGAATGTGTTATTGTTGAAGAGAAGGGATCATGATTTCTTTTTACACTTTGTCATCCTCTGGGACTTCTTCTCCACTTTTGGCAACATGAGCTTCATTTTCTTCCTTTTTCATCACCCTTCCACTTCTTAAACTGATGGACATTCTTCTTTGGGGTTTGGGACAGTGTCACTGGGAAGTATTTGAGTGGGTTTTGCTCATTTCTGAGCAATTTGACCCACTTGAATCTCCAAATTTCTCATTGAAGTTCTTTGATTCTTGAGGTTAGATTTTGTGTCCTCTATGAATGAGGCAATGGCTTGGGATAGCTTTTCCAAGGCTAATTCAAGATTAGAAAGCCTTTGAGAGTCTTGTTGAGTGGATTGTGTATGAGATGGTTGTTGGTAGGGATGGTTCACAAGATGGTTATTTGGGTTTTGCTAATGGGTATTAAAAGTGTTTTGCTAAGGGTTAAAGTGTTCTTGTTGATTGTTGTTGTTGAATTAATTAGGCCTCTTATTTTGATTTTTCCACCCAAAATTTGAGTTATTTCTCCATCCAAGATTGTAAGTTTTGGAGAAGGGGTCATTCTGAGGTGGTCTTGAAGGTTGCCCATGTAATTCACTTGCTCTAGAGAAGATTACCCATATTCCATGCCTTCACTTTAAGAAAATCCATTACTTACACCATAAGAATTATCTTAATAACTCACTATTGATATTTGCATTCCTCCTAGGTGTTGAGTAATTGCATTGATTTGTTGGGACATGACTTTATTCTGAGCCAAAATAGTATCCAATGCATCTAATTCCATAACTTATTTCATCATTGATCTTTCAGAGGAATAAAGATATTGATTGTTGGCTACCATCTCAATCAACTCCAGTGCTTCATCAGTGGTCTTCTTCATATGCAAAGAGCCTCCAGCTGAGTTATCCAATGAAACCCGTGAGGCAGGGATGATCCCATCATAAAATATCTGAAGTTGGACCCAGTCAGCAAAACATATCCAGAGGACACTTTCTGAGCATCTCTTTGTACCTATCTCAAGCCTCATACAAGGACTCTCCTTCATGCCGTCTGAAGGTCTGAACATCGGTTCTGAGCTTAGTCAAACTCTGAGGTGGGAAGAACTTGTTTAGGAACTTAGTGACCAAGTCCTCCCATGTGGCTATGCTCTCCTTGCGATGATTATCTAACCAATGCTTAGCCCGGTCTCTTACAGCAAAGGAAAGAGCAAAAGTTGGTAAACCTCAGCCGTGACGCCATTGGTCTTGATAGTGTTACAAATTTGTAAGAAATTAGAGATGAACAGATTCAGATCTTCTCGCAGACTCCCACTAAATTGACAATTTTGTTGAACCAATGTAATAAGCTGAGGCTTCAACTCAAAATTGTTGGCATTGACAGTAGGTGTCACAATGCTACTTCCACAACTCCCTGGATTAGGAGTAGTAAAAGAACTAAGAGTCCTCATAGATGGAAGAGCATTAGCGTTGTTATTTTCTGCCATATTTAGCTCAAATTCCTCTTCAACCACTTCTTCAATCTCTCCTTCAACTCTTTGATTTCTAACTTGCTTCTTTTGTCACCAAAGAGTTCTTTCAATCTCATGATCAAATTAAAGAGGTTCTTTATCCCTGTTATTCTGCATAGACAAAAACAACAAGAAAATCAAATTAGATCTCCCTTCACAGTGTGAAGAGAATTCCCACGGGGGGAATAGAACGAAAACAGTAAATAACAAAAAGTAAAATGGTCTAATCTAGGTAATCAATTGATTGGTAGTTTTTTAACCACGATTTATCCCCAGCAACGACGCCAAAAACTTGATGCGGATTTTACAAACCGCAAAACACCGACAAGTACACCGGGTCGTATCAAGTAATAACTCACGGTGAGTAAGTATCGATCCCACGAGGATTAATAGATTAAGCAAGCAATAATCAACTGATTAATCTAATCAAACAATCAAATTAGGATTTCGAAAAGTTTTAAACATAACAGCAATTAAAGAAAAGTAAATAGTGAGTGTTGAGAATTAATATGATTCAGAGAGTTAAGATTTTAGAGATGGTAGAACTTCCGGATTAGTACTTTTCATTTTCCACCTTAATCATGCAATGATACTTTTATGGCAAATCATTAGTAATCAAATTCCAATCCCTTGGTGATTCAATTTCTCTTTAACCTAATTAAACGCTAATCCCTTAGTCACTTAATCAGGAAAAGAGTTATGTGCATTCTCTAATTCATAAAGCCACACAATTCCTAAGGATCTAGCTTAGTTGATTCGATGTCACTTATCAAGTATAGATTCAAAACTTAAGAATTGTGGGAATTGGTTTTCAAACTTAATTCAATTAGTCAACTTTTCTAAGAGGTTAAGAGAATTCAAATCAGAGAAGAATTATTTCCCAACATATTCAAACCCTTGAAGATGAAAAACGAAAACCTTTTTTTAAGAAGTAATCAATTGCATAAATTAAAGGTAGAAAAATTATTGCATTAATCTATGGAACTAACAGAACTCCTAACCTTAACCAACGAGAATTAGTTGCTGTTATTCAAAGAAATCCTTAATTATCAAAAACTCAAAACTGCCGAAGAAGAGAAGAGGTCAGAACCCTCTTCCCTTATATACTAACTCTAGAAAATCAAATTCAAATTCAAACTTCAAAGAAAAATAAAAAACTAAAGTGAGAATCAAATCGCTTTCATAATTATTTTCTCCTCTAAAAAGATCTCTTTCTTAATTGCTTGCAATCTTCAATTAATGTCATCCTTAACGGGCTTGTGATTGAATGGGAGGCTAGTTTATTCATCAAGTTTTTCTTCTACCCTTCTAGTTTATTCTGCACTTTCTCCTCTATCTACATAGGAGCATTTTTCTATCATTCTCACTTAGTTGGAAGTCCTAGATACTTTTTTTTATTATCCCAAGATGTCATACATAGTATCTCTTCTATATTCTCTTTAGACCATATAGATATTTGCTATCCAAAAATGATACCTGACTTCTGTATATTAATTTTTTGACCTAAAACTTTTGTGTATTCATTCAAGACTTGTATAATCTGATAGGCTTTCTCTTATTTTGCTTTTACAAAAATAATATAATCATTTGCAAAAAATAAGTCAATACTAAAATTGTTTCTGCAATTCTAAACCCTGAAATTCTCTTTTCCCTTTCTTGTTCATTAAATGGTAAAATCTTTGACATCTATAATGAATAAATATGGGGACAGGAAATTCCCTTGTCTCAGTCCCCTCCGTGGTTTCACGGTTTCACCACTTCAGTTAGGCTACGTTTGTTTACATGGACGGGACACTGAGATAGGGACATAGAGACACAAAATCGTGTTTGATAAATGAGACATGGACAGAGACATTGTATCCAGAGACACTGAATTAGTGTATTTTACAAGGTTGCGAGAATCGAATTGGTCATTAAACCGGTCAAGTGACTGGTTAACGGTTCAATGGTCTAACCGGAGTTAAACCGTGGTTAAACTGGTTTAATTAAATATATAATAAAATCATTAAAAATTCAATATACAATTTCAAATATTCAAATTTAATATTTTCTAAACTAATAAAATTTAAAAATTTACATTTCACATAATAATTTATTCATATTTTATCATTAAGAATTCATAATAAAAAAATTTTAATTCACTTCTAAACTCTAATCAAGCTCGATTACTTGACAATCAAGATAAACACTTCAAGAGAAGAATTCTTGTGATATAAGAAACAAAAAATGAATTCAAGAACTTAAAATTGAGAACGTAATTATTGAGAATCAATACACATTGATCACATTATTTTGAACTAAAACCTGAATCGCAATTCCAAATACAAAGTCTACAATATATATATATATATATATATATATATATATATATATATATATATATATATATATATATATATATATATATATATATATATAAGAAAGCTATTGACCTGAAATAAAATAACTAACTAAATCAAGAGTTTACCCGCTCTTCTTTCACTCTTTCTTAAACCAAATATTGTTCTATTACATTTATATTCTCAATACCAATCAAGTATTCAACAAAGACTCGGAATCCAAAAATTTCTTAGGATCCAAAGCCAAAGAATCCAAAAACAGAAAATTAAGCAAACAATCCAAACTCAGCATCCAAACTAAATTCAGAATCACATCAGCAACAATCAACAATCCCAACTCAAAACACAATTATTTCAGAAAATCAGCAAAAAGGATATTACAATAATAATTGTGCACCCAGAGTAGACCAAAGCAGCTTGACTCACTTTCTGCTAGCTAGCTTGCCCGCGGGTAAAGCCTAGCCTACTTTCTTGCTACAGATAGATACAGAGATATACAATTCGCTTCTATGGCTTGCATTTGAGGGAAACTCAAAACTTAGAATAACAATTATTTTCGAAAATTTAACAAAACATTATCAACCATCATATTTCATATTTCATCAACTCAAAAATAAACAAAAACAAAAAAAATCAATAACTCAAAATAAGATTTCAGCAACTCAGAATCAGTAAAATAAAAAAACATAAATTGAAGTAGCTTTGCTTACGGCAGCGAGGGAGGAAGAGAAGTGACGGTGAGGGAGGAAGGAAAGTGAGCTCGGACAGAGATGGGATCAAAGATAGAGGCTTGACACGTGTGCGAGAGACAGAGGGATCAACGACGTTGAGAGAGAAGTTTCTGACGACTAGACGACCAGACGATGCCGACCACGGGAGCTTTGGAGTTCAGACGACCAGACAAATGACGTCGCTGATAGGAGCTTTAATCCACGACGGCGACTTCCTTCCGCCCGTTGGAGTTCCTTTTACCCGGTGACAGCAGCTCAGATGCGGTATGGATTGTGGTAGACTTGGAGGGACAACGTCGATTAGAACTTGGAAGTGAAATTAGGGATTTAGGGTTGAAGTGTGGTGGCTAGTGAGTGAGGGGAAGGGGACTGAGGTCTCAATCTCATGATAAGGGGTTCGGTTACGGGTTGGGTTCGTTTTGGTGTTTTTTTTTTATTTTTTTTTGCGTCAAAATGACGCTGTTTTGGAATCCATATTTCAAAACCGGTGCCTTTAAAAACCTGGTTCAGCCAGTTCACCGGTTAACTACCGGCTCGATCGATTTTTTTACCGATTTTTTGTATGACGGTTTTGGAGGTCCATCGGACTGGCCATGTGACCAGTTTCTGGTTAACTCGGTTGTACTGGCCGGTTTGATTCGGTTTTCAGAACTTTGGTAATTTGTGTCCATCCTAACAGGAAAGACATAAAGACACTAACAAAAGATATAATTTATTTTTTATTTTTTTTATTACTCTTGTTAATTTTTTATAATTATATTTTTTATTATTATATTTTTCTTAAATTTTTTGGATGAAAAAAATGAGAATAAATTGAATTTTCATATTTTATTCTAATTTATCACCAAATAGAATACAATAACACAAAATTTTGTGTCTTTGTCTTTTGTGTCTTATTCTCAATGTCTTATCTTATCTTGTTTTTAAAAGCAAACATAGCCTTAGAGTCTCATTCACTTTAAATCTATAACTCGTGCTCTTCACACAACTCAAGCAATTTTATCCATTTATTTACGGATTTGGATCCTCTAAATTTTGAATTTTACTTTAAAGAATAAAGTGTGATCTCTCACTATTTATTTCATAGGTGGGACCAAGAGAAAATATGAGAAAAAAACTATTCAAAGATGAAAAATCACACTTTACCCTCTAAAATAAAAATTTAAAATTTAGAGGATCCAAATTCTTTATTTACTATTCCTTTTTTAGTACTGGCCGTACATAAATATTTTATGGTATTACAGCTAATGGCCCCAACAGGTTGGGCTTTCAGATAGTTTAATAAAAAGAAAAGAGACTATTCATATTTGACGAAAGATCAAAATAGGAAACCAACAAAAAGATTCATCACAGAAAAAAAAAAGAATCCAACAAAAAAGATCCAATAAAAGAAAGGCTGAAAAATAAAAAAGAACCAACAAAAAAGAGAGTTATAATAAGATGGCAGAACAGCAGCCCCAAGTACGTAAGAGGTAAGAGTAAGACATTAAAAACAGACCTTGGAAGCTTCAGTTCAACATACTCGCAGAGAGGCAAATAGAGCGGGCTGATGCGCTTGTAGATAGTTTTTCTTTTTTGGGCTTCAGCTCGATTACCCACCAAAAAAAAGACCATTCTGGATGGAGATTAGATTATTAGGGAGTGCACTGACACGGTGGATTGTGGATTGTGTTGAGGCGTAGATAGAAAGAAAGCAAAAAGGAAAAAATGTTGAAGGTGAAGGTGTATGCGGACCGCATGTCCCAGCCATCTCGTGCCGTTCTTATCTTCTGCAAGTAATTCAATTCAACGTTGTATTTCTTTTCGGGAATTTGAATTCTGCTACTGCTACTGCTAATGCTTAATTTCTCAATAGAGTTAATGGAATAGAATTCGACGAGATTAAAGTTGAAATCTCCAAAAGACAGCAGTTATCTCCCGAATTTGCAGGTAATCGTTACAATTACTATGCTTCCGAAGACACTTATCTACCTCTTTAATGAAACCCCCATAATCCGTCTCTATCAGCTATCAACCCTTTCAAGAAACTCCCTGCTATTGTTGATGGAAGGTTCAAGCTATTCGAGAGGTACTTCCTTCTTATTTCAATTTCATTCTTGTCAATCATTTCCATGAATTTGAACTTCAATTATATGTGTTCTTTTCTTCTTGGCAGTCACGCAATTCTTATCTATCTCGCTTCTGCCTTTCCTGGTATTGCTGATCATTGGTTAGTATTATCCCCTTTTCACTTATTTAATCACAATAATTTTCTTATGACTCCACAGTGTTAGGTGCTTGGTTGTGACATCTGCGTCACTTAAATTAACTGGAAAATCAACGATGCTTCATATTTTAAGATAATATATATATTTGCCCCTTATTTTGTGTGGTTTTGATACTTCTTTGTACAATTTGATCAGGTACCCAGCTGATCTTTCTAGGAGAGCTAGAATTCACTCTGTGTTGGATTGGCATCACCTGAACTTGCGCCATGGGGCAGGTGCTTCATTTGTTATGCTGAATGTCAAATTAAAATCAAAGTTAATACTATTTCATAAGTTCATATTTATGTTGACTTCCTTTCATAGCTTTATACACTGGATGGCTGGAGCTTTATACTTCAGAAAATTGTAGTAAACTTCCATGAAGTAAAAATATAAAGATTATACTTAAGAAAATTGTTTCAAACGCCCCATTCTGGATAATGTAAATAGTTGTAGATGACTGCATTAAACCAAACTGCTGAACACTGAACTAGACTGAATGGCAGGCTAGTGACAAATTTCCCAATGCTGAGTACAAGTTCTAAATATGAGGGGGGAAGTGGAGATTCAAATATTCTGCAACAGGTTTCTTTATATGTTGTATAAACTGTAGAAGAGCCCTCTTTCCTTTGAGATTTCCTGTTGCTAATTGTTACAATTCTTGTTGTGGTTGATTTACGTCCTTCTCGTGCATGTTCATGATAATATTATGTTTTGCATGAATTTCAAGCAATTTCCTTTGAGCATTTAACATGCTATTTTTATATTGTGTGCAAAAGTTTTCCAGCTTCCTCACTTTTTGATAACCTGCTCTTCTTCTTCTTCTAGCTCCATTTGTTCTACATAGTGTGCTAGCTCCAGTACTGGGCCTACCACTTAACCCAAAAGCAGCTGCAGAAGCAGAGAAAATTTTGATATCATCACTGTTAAAATTAGAGAATATATGGCTTAAGGGGAATGGTCGGTACTTACTTGGCAACTTGCAACCGTCTATAGCGGACCTCAGCCTCGTCTGTGAAATTATGCAATTAGAGGTGAGGGGAGTAAATCAGGCTATCCTTTTGGAGTTGATGAGTTCATAGTAAATAAATTCTGAACGGCTTTCTCAATGCGTTGCAGCTTTTAGATGAGAAGGATAGAGAACGTATTCTTGGCCCGCACAAGAAAGTTAAGGAATGGATTGAGAGCACAAGACATGCAACGAGGCCTCATTTTGACGAAGTTCATAAGGTCCTCTATAAGGTCAAAGAGATCATTCGGGCGAACCAATCTAATCAGGGAGATGGCGTGATGCAATCTAAGACTAAAGCCCCGCTACCTTCAAAGATGTGACTAAACAGCCATGCCATTATCCTACTTGTGACAAACTTCAAATGATGATGTGGATGAACCTCGTGCCTCTGGACTTTGGGACCTCCTTTTTAAACTGCTCAAACAAATATGATTGCCCTTTGAAGGATTCTATCGAGTCTGAAGTCTAAGTGCAGATTTGACATCATATATTATATTGGCCTGTACTTTACATTTGTGCAAAACCTTTTGGACAAGCTGGTAAAAATTCTTGTAATAAATGCTGGTTTCTTTTACACCTTGCAGACACATTATATAGTTGGATGTATGTTTATACTCAGATAGTCATTCTGATTCTTAGTCCTTTCTACTATTTTTCCCCCTGATTAATCGGGAAGTCCTTAATACATTAAGGAATAATATAAGCTATATAATCACACTTCAATTTTCAATCTTTTAGGATTATTAAAAGCAATGAATCTATCTTAAATCCCATTTTGATTTACTTGTTCAGGTATATCTTAAAATAATTTTCATATCATGAATGATAATTTTACCTTTCACTCACATTTCAAACTTCTTGAGCATAAATTCGAGTACGCCACCAAATCTCCTTTATTTCGTATATGGGTCATGTATATCATCTTTTCATAATCGATTCAAATCAAATACACCATCATATTTCAATCTTTTTGGAACATGAGTTACGTATAATCATTCACCCACATTTTAAGTTTTTAACTGTTATATTGATACAAATATGATCGATTATTATAAGTTGTATCATCACACTTCAACTTTGAAGAACGGAGTATTCATTTCAATCTTTTAGATCATAACAACGATGAATTCCACCCTAAATCCCACTTCAACTAATTGGATCAAGTATATCATATAATAATTTTTTCATATTATAAAAAATAAATTTACCTTTCACTTACATTTCAAACTTCTTGAGCATAAACTCGAGTACAACACCGAATATCCTTTATATTGGGTCATATAGGTCATGTATATCATCTTTTCACAAAAGTTTCAATTCAAATATACATCACTTTCAATTTCTTTGGAACATAAAAATTATGAATATTGTCCGATCTTAATCTCATCAAACCATGGGTCAAGTATATTGCCTTATCTCATCGGATTGCACCATGGGTCAAATATGTTGTCTAATTTTATCTCATCGGATCATGGGTCAAGTATATTGCCCAATCTTAATCGGGCCATGGGTCAAGTGTGTTGCCTGATTTTAATTCATCGGGTCATGGGTCAAGTATATTGCATGATATTATCCCATCCGACCATGAGTCATGCATATAAAACCATTTCAGCTTTGTAAGGTTAGACAACACATTTCAAATATCTCGGGACAGATACCATGCATATCATTCTTCATCACATCTCAAATAAGAGGATCAAGAATATCATATCTCAATTTCCGCGGGTCACAAAAGCTAAGTATATCCATCATATTCTCCCAAATTTAAATTTTGTTCGGTCATCAAAGTCGAGCATATTATCATATCATTCTTTCCTGGTTATTGCATCCATGCCCGACTTAGACTGTTGCGTCATTACAAAATCAAGAAGCATAATGTACCTTCACAACATTCCATTCATGGCTGAAAATATGCCACAGTGAACCCACAATTTATGTGTATTATAATAAGAACCTGAAAATTTGATGACAAGGAGCAGTATCAAAGTGACACAAACAAGATCCATATCTAACTCTCCAATCCATTTGAGAACTAGTAATCTCAGCAACCAATTCTTCTTTATCTCCTTATTGGACAGCTGATGTCACACTTCCTAAATCAAATTTTGGCACCATTTTGACATATGCTAATCAGGTAAAAAAAATGTGTTCAAAATAACTATGTAATGTCGTTCTTATATTTTTTTTTATAGGAAAAGAAAATTTCATTGAAGTATAGAGGAAACAAAAACAAAGAACTGGAAAAAAAGAGATCCTCTCAAGCCAAAAGGAAAACAAAGAGAATCACAACATCAATGAATTGTAGCTTTCCAATCTCTCAACATCTTTGAGAGGGAAAGTCCTCTAAAAAGTCTAAATGCTCTACATCATATAGAAGCTAAACGCCTAACTTTATCCCAAACAATAACTTCTCTTGAGAATCTATCAATAAAGGTGTGTTAGATCGCATTCTAGCCAAATACCCCTGAAAGTGTCATACATAGCACATTGCCATTTTGCCTCTCTCTTTTTCCCAAAACCTACAAAGCTGATCTAGTGATCATGGGCGCACCCCAGATTCTCCAAAGACACCAAACAAAGAATTCGACAAAGAGTTGTACTATCAGATAAAAAATTAAGATCAACATTAGACCAAAAAAAAAAAAAAAGAGTCGTACTATCCACATGCCCATGCCTATTAAATTGTAAACCTAGAAACATAGATGAATCATTTCCCCTGAACAAAATTAGTTTATAAAGGTTTACACTAAATCTTTGTATTTCTAGAGGTCATGTTGCGTATGTCTCAGGTTTTATATTTAATTATTTATTTAATTTCTTCAAAATGCCAATGTTCTAGACCATGGAAGTAAAAAAATGTAACACCAAAGCAAAAGTTGCTGCCAAAGATAGTATAGTTGTTACCTATGGGATTGTAAGCAGTATAATATTGAGTGAGATAGCATTACCGATGAAGATAATAATTCCATTGTAACATGCAGCTAGCCATCTCTGCAGTTGACAGCACGGCTATGCATATCCCTGCACCAGAAAATGATGTGAACCTCAGAATATTCATGGTCTTATTGGTAATAGTTCGGCTACATAACCAAAAGTCATAATGAAAAAAAGCAATAAACACAACTTTAATCATTAAATATTAAATCTTATTTAAAATAATCACTTGGTCACATAATCCAAAGAAATCCTACAAACCTAGAATGCAATGTCCACGTAAAAAGATACAGAGACAAAAAAACCAAGCTAATATAAGTCACTAGTTACAACAAAAAAGAGACCATTTAGGTACAAATAAACAATAGAATGCAATGTTTAGCAACAATGAGAAAAGATTAATTGCAACAGCCCTATGAAAGAAAAATTATATTAGCTACAAGGATACGACATGAAAATGAAACTAAATAAAGCCATGCGTAATATGCCAAAACCAATTATATAGTTACTAAAGCATAGGCAAGAAAAGCAAACTTTTCATGTTGAATCTATCCAACACCACTGCTTGCTTTCCATTTTAAATTTTTCACAGAACAGACATAACCACCACCTTGTCCAAAATTCTACTGAAAACCTACAGAGTAGAGATCATTCTTAGAAAACAATCCACAAAGCAAGGCAATAGACAATCTGTACATTTAGAAATGCTGGTTTCACATCAAATAGGAAACCTAAGCTATTACTTTGATATAATTTGAAATATATAGGAACTAAATTTGTGGAAGACAAATTTAGCCAAAGTATTATTCTTACTCTGACCCAACAAATAAAAGTTAGGCCCAATAACATAAAAAGGCCCACCAAGAAAAGTGGACCTCTTCACTAATCCGACCTCTTTAAAAAGGTTGGACACCGACATAAGGAGGATAGGTCCTACCTACCCAAATCAGGTAACTACCTCCATAAATTTTTTCTACTATCTCTACCTCATCCACCGACATAAGAAGGATAGGTCCTACCTACCCAAAGCAGGTAACTACCTCCATGAATTTCTCCTACTATCTCTACCTCATCTAGAATGTAAATCCAAACAAACACCCAAGATAAAGGAAATGATTATCCGTCAGAAAAGATGGAACTACTCCAACAAAGGTGATTATCGATTCTACTATAAATACACTGGCACCCCTAAGTATGACTTATGTTCTAATCTACTAAAAACCTGCTTAAAGCACTTACTAATTTAAGCATCGGAGTCTCTTGCAGGTACCACCCTCTGCCTCCTCACGAGGAACTCGGACAGGCGGCACCTCGACACCAAAGAGGTCGGACGCTGCCTTACAAGGGACCTGTGGTGCGGAATTTAAAACCACAAACTAACTGGCAAGTGCACCGGGTCGTACCAAGTAATACCTCAGGTGAGTGAGGGTCGATCCCACAAGGATTGATGGACTAAGCAACAATGGTTGATTAATTTACTTAGTTAGACAAGCAGAAAATGGTGTTTAAGAGTTCAAAAGCATTAAACAGTCAATTCAGTAAATTAGAAAGCAAGCAGTAAACGAGTTGTGAATAATATATGGAGAAATAGTTAAGGCTTCAGAGATATCTATTTTTTCGGATTGACTTTTTTTACTAACTATTTTAATCATGCAAGATTTAATTCATGGCAAACTATATATGACTAAGCCCTAATTCCTTAGACCTTCTTAGTCTACTCTAACTTTCATCAACCGCCAATTCCTTGGTCACTTAATTCCAATTAGAAGATGAAGTTCAATTCTAGTTTATATGCCACAAAAATCCTAATTACCCAAATATAAGGGGATTATATGTCACGTATCCCGTTAAGTCCAGATAATTAAAAATTTAGGAGAATATGTTTTTAAGCTGTTGTCCAAGTAAAGAGCTTTTCTAAGTTATACAAGAACTCAATTAGAAAAAGGGTCATACTTCCGTTCCACCCAAATTCATAAAATAAAGAACGAAAACAATTCTTGAAATATAAATTAGTACATGAATTAAAATAGAAAAATAATAGTATCAATCCATACAATAGATAGAGCTCCTAACCTTAACAGTGGAGGTTTAGTTACTCATGATGTAGAGAGAAAAACTAGGATTCATAAAACTGTAAAATACGGAACGAGGTAGAAGAGAAGAGAAGAGCCCGAAGGGCTGATTCTTTTCCCTTTTATATCTAATCCTAATTAATGTAAAATATATTTCCTAAAAACTAAATAATATTTTTTCCTAATTATAAAAATAATAAAAGTTTAATAAAAAATAAATTAGATTCTCGTGTAGCCTTTGTTGGAGTGAATGGGGACCATTGGATTCATTAAGCTCCATACTGAACTTGGCTTTTTTCAAGTTCAACGTGGAGAAGGCAGCAAGTGCTTCCTTGGAAGTTCTCCAATCCACGCTGAACTTGGCAGGAACCAAGTTTAACGTGGGGGATGCAGAGGTTTCTGGAGAAGAAATATGCACTATTATATATCGTTGGAAAGTCCTGGAAGTTAACTTTCTAATGCCACTGGAATGACGTCAATCGAACCTCTATAGCTCAAGTTATTCCAGTTTGAGTGTAAGGAGGTCAGGATTGACAACATCATTCGCTTTCTCCTTTTTCTGCTACAAAACTCCGTAAAATTCCTCCGGATGCTACTTGAAATAAATAGAATTGTGCGCAACTCAAAGTAACATCCATAGTGGCTAAAAGATATTTAAATTTTGATTTAACTTAGCAATTCAAGTGCAAATTCACTAGGAAAAGATAGAGAAAATGCTCATGCATCACACACCAAACTTGAATTGTTACTTGTCCTCAAGCAACCAAAACTAATATAAGCGCAGGACGTGAATTTGCATGAGAATGAGAGTTCAATTAAGCTCATGTCTCTTTTTAAAGTGGGGTTTACAACTAATCCTGAATAGGTTTGGCATCTCACTATCCTTTGAATCCGAAGAATGTTACTGTCATTCGGAATTAGAATCCGGATAATATTATGAATTCTCTAATATTTTATGCTTCAGTTTAATCCTTGAACACAATAAATTTATTTTAATTATCTTTTCGTTGGTGCTTTGCACCTTGAGTCTAGCCGTGACTTTAAATGTTTTGTCTCAAGCTTGACTTGACACAAAAACACCACAAGCACTTAACTGGGGAATTTTCTTTATGTTCTGATTTTTCTTTCAGTTACTCCCAGACAGTGGTGCTCAAAGCCTTGGGCATACTCTGCTAAATGAATTTGGTCTCGACTCTAAATATTCTGTCTCAAGGATTGCTTGACACAAGAACACCACAGGCATATGACTAAGGAAACAACTCTTTGAGCTTTTAATCATGTCTGACCTCCTTAGTCATTGATGCTCAGAGCCTTGGACCTTACTTTTATTTTTTTTTCTTTTGCTGTTTCTTTTGCTTCAAAGGTTAAGCTTTTACTAATTTCAGAGAAATTATAATAGTTCTCTAAATTATTGTTCCTTATACATCAACATCCTTTTATTCAAATTCAAATGTGCATTGTTCATGTCATTCATTCATAATCACAAATAATACCACCACATTTAAGTAAATAAGACTATTCTTTAATATAAACTCAATTTCTCATGCAATACATCACTTCTTTTCTTTTCTTCTTGATTCCAAACTTAGTGAGTAATACATGAGACACTCTTTTTCAGCATAAAAATCAAATAACAAAATAAACCGCAAATAAAACTAGAACCTAAGAATTGAAATAACAACTGATCATGCAATGACAAAATAAACAGAAAACAGTAACCTAATCATAATAATAAGAACGGGAGAAAATGTAGAATGAAAGGAACTTAACCACCTCAGTTATTCTAGTGGTCATCTCATTCTTCTAGCTGTGCTCCTCCGTGGAGATGATTCGCCTCCCTTTGGTGTCACTAAAATAAACAAAAAATCCACAAGCGAAGCGACAATACCAAACTTAAAAGTTTGCTTGTCCTCAAGTAAAGAAGAACTAAAAACAGAGAAGACATAAAAAGACATATAGAAGAGTAAAAACAAATATTATAATAAAAGAAGAATAAAATGATAAAGGAGATTAAAATAATTAAAATAAAGATATATATATATATATATATTTTATAGATATATAGATAATTATTTATTTATTTATTTATTTATTTATATATATATATATAGATAAAGGGGGGAGGGGTTACATTGGTGGGAATATATATATATATATGTTATAGATATGTTATATAAGGGGGTATGATAACGTGTGTGTGTGTATATATATATATGGGAGGGGGAGGGGGGGAACATATATAGGAAGGGGGGTATGTGGCGTTGGGGTTATATTGGGAAGTGAATGGTAAATGGTGCAGGGCTTGAATGGTTGAGATATGGAATGGGATAAAGGGAATCAGGAAGGGGGATACGAATAAATGGGGAATTGATGGGTTGGGACAAACAGAAGGAAATTAAAGGGGTATGTTTGAAATGATTTGGGGATGGGAGGGGATTTGGCGTGATTTGGGATGAATCTGTGGGGATATTGAATGAAGAGATATAAGCTCTCCTCTCCACGTTGAATTTGGTGCAGGCCAAGTTCAATGTGGAGTCTAGCCCTGGTGTACGCTAATTAACGTAGTTGGTTATACTGAACTTGGAAGTTTTTAAGTTTAGCGTGGACTTGGCAGTAAGAACTCCTTCTTTACACGCTTCTAACCACGCTAAACTTGGAAAATCCCAAGTGCTGAACTTGGAAAAGTGCTGAACTTGGAAAATTTTAAGTTCAGCGTGGAACTGGCTGAGACTCTCTTCCAAATTACACGCACATGCTACGTTGAACTTGGAAAATTTCAAGTTCAGCGTGGAACTGACAGAATCAACCTCCTCCAGAGTATTCAAAAATTTTTTTAAGTGTCCGGTTCTTGTTTTAAAATATCTGCATGATCAAAACACAAGTAAAACAACGAAAAACAATAGAAACTCAAAAAAAAAAATCAAACAAGTAATATAATCAACGCAACGGAAAAATAACTAAGGATACGAAATCATCGGGTTGCCTCCCGACAAGCGCTTCTTTATCGTCACTAGCTTGACAGTCAGCTCCTCTAAGGAGGAAGATCATAGGGGCTCAGCTCTTCACCCCTTACTTTGAACTTCTTTCCTATATCTCCATAAATTAGCTCAATATGCTCCAGAGAGAGGATTCTGTTTACTGTATAAATCCACACTGGATTACTATTCAACACCACTTTCATTCCTGGGGAGAAACCTTCAGTGGGGATCTTTTTGTTTCTCCATCCCTTGGGTACTTTCTTCTTTTTGGGGACCTCTTCTTTGGTGGATGATGCATTCCTGACACCAAACTTAGGTTTGATGTCAGGAGGAATTTTATTGGTTGTCACTAAAGGAGGTTTGAGCTGCAATTTCTGCTGTGCATCATCATGGGGTTCTTAAAGGTTTGGATCAATAAGCTCAGTCTGCATGCACCTCTCTTCTTTACCTGCTGAATGTATATCTTTGAAGATATGAAAGATTAGTTGCTTATTATGCACTCTAAGCACTAATTCACCTTCTTCCACATCAATCAGAGCTCTTCCAGTGGCTAGGAATGATCTTCCTAGAATTATAGAGGCATTCTCGTCCTCCCTTGTGTCAAGAATCACAAAATCATGAAGAACAGTCCTTTCTTAAAACGCTGACAGTCTTCTCTAAAATCCTCTTAAGTTCCCTGTTGGAAACTTCAACCTGTCCACTTGTCTGAGGGTGATAGGGGGTTGCCACTTTATGACGGACTCCATATCTCTGCAGAAGAGAGTCCAGCTGTCTGTTGCAGAAGTGGCTTCCACCATCACTAATGAGTGTCCTTGGGACACCAAATCGGCTAAAGATATATCTCTGAAGAAAGCTCATTACCACCTTGGCATCATTGGTAGGTAGAGCCACAGCTTCCACCCACTTGGACACGTAATCAACTACCACTAGAATATAGTTGTTTGAATGTGAGGGTGGGAAAGGTCCCATGAAATCAATACCCCACACATCAAAGAACTCAACCTCAAGAATCCCCTACTGTGGTATTTCATGGTTGGAAGGGAGATTTGTGGCTTTTTCACATCTATCACAGTGCTTCACAAATGCTCTTGAGTCTCTGAAGAGAGTCGGCCAGTAAAACCCGCTCTGAAGGACCTTTGTAGCTGTCCTTTCACCACTAAAGTGGCCTCCATACTCAGAACCATGACAGTGCCAAAGAATCTGCTGTTTTTCTTCATCTGGGACACATCTCTGGATGATACCATCTGAACACCTTTTAAAAAGATAAGGTTCCTCCCAAATGTAGTACTTTGCATCAGTCAATAGCTTCTTCACTTGTTGCTTACTGTACTCCCTTGGGATAAAATTCATGGCCTTATAATTTGCAATGTCTGCAAACCATGGAGCCTGCTGAATGAGGAACAATTGTTCATCCGAAAATGTCTCAGTCACAGCTGTGGGTGATTGTACTCCTGCTTCAGGCTCAATTCTGGAGAGATGGTCAGCTATTTAATTTTCTGGCCCTTTTCTGTCTTTTATCTCAATATCAAACTCCTGAAGGAATAACACCCATCTGATTAATCTTGGTTTAGAGTCCTGTTTGGTTAGAAGGTACTTCAAAGCAGCATGATCAGTGTAAACAATAACCTTAGAACCAAGTAAATAGGACCTAAACTTATCAACAGCATACACAACAGCTAATAATTCCTTTTCTGTAGTTGTGGAATTCTTTTAGGCATCATTTAACACACGACTGGCATAGTAAATGACATGTACAAGCTTACCATGCCTCTGTCCTAAAACAGCTCCTATAGCAAAGTCATTAGCATCACACATTAATTCAAATGGTAAATCCCAGTTAGGGGGAGCTATAATGGGAGCAGAGGTAAGCTTTGCTTTCAGAGTTTCAAAAACATGCAGGCAATCAGAATCAAAGACAAAAGGAACATCAGTAACCAACAGGTTGCTTAATGGTTTAGCAATTTTAGAAAAATCCTTTATAAATCTTCTATAAAATCTTGCATGACCCAAGAAACTCCTGACTGCCTTAACATTAGCTGGTGGTGGTAATTTTTCAATTACCTCCACCTTTGCTCTATCAACCTCAATTCCCTTACTTGAAATCTGGTGTCCAAGAACAATACCTTCTATAACCATAAAATGACATTTTTTTCAATTTAAAACAAGGTTTGATTCTTGACACCGTTTCAAGACAAGAGATAAATGCTTAAGGCAAGATTCAAAAGAATTACCAAAAACAGAAAAGTCATCCATAAATACCTCAATGAAATTTTCAACCATATCAGAAAAAATTGAAAGCATACACCTTTGAAAAGTTGCTGGAGCATTGCAAAGTCCAAAAGGCATTCTTCTGTAGGCAAATACTCCAAAGGGGCATGTGAATCCTGTCTTCTCTTGATCTTGAGGGTCCACTGCAATTTGATTATATTCAGAATATCCATCTAGAAAATAGTAGAAAGCATGACCATCTAACCTCTCAAGCATCTGATCGATGAAAGGTAGGGGGAAGTGATCCTTCCTGGTAGCAGTGTTGAGCCTTCGGTAGTCTATACACATTCTCCAACGTGTGACTGTTCTTCTAGGAATAAGCTCATTCTATTCATTCTTGATCACTGTCATCCCTCCTTTCTTGAGAACTACCTTTTTTTGGACCACCTCTTTCATAGTTGGATTGAGTCTCCTTTGTGGTTGGACAACTGGTTTAGCATCATCTTCAAGAAGGATCTTGTGCATGCACTTGGTTGGACTAATCCCCTTCAAGTCACTAATGGTCCACCCAAGAGCTGTTTTATGGCTCCTGAGCACTGAAATAAGCGCCTCTTCCTCTTCAGGCTTCAGGGAAGAGCTAATAATCACTGGATAGGAATCATTTTCACTTAAGAACACATATTTCAGAGAAGGAGGTAAATCTTTGAGCTCAAGCTTGGGGGCTTCCTCCTCTGCTTTAGGCGTGTGAACCAGTGCCTTCTGGGGTGGTGAATCATCAACTTCAACTAACTCATACTCAGAAATAGGATCTAGAATGTCATCAAGTACCTCAACTTCCAGTACTTCTTGAACAAGTGATTCAACAACATCAATTCTCATACACCCTTCAGAATCATTAGGGTGCTTGAGAGCTTCAAAAACATTAAGGACCACCTATTTTTCATTGACCCTCAGGGTTAATTCACCCTTTTGCACATCAATCAGAGCTCTACCTGTAGCTAAAAAGGGTCTACCAAGGATAATAGAGGATTTTACATCCTCTTCTATGTCTAATATAACAAAATCAGCAGGAAAAATAAATGGTCCTACTTTCACAAGTAAATCCTCAACAACACCCACAGGTAATTTAATAGAAAGATCAGCCAGTTGAAGAGAAATACGAGTAGGTTTTACCTCCTCAATTTGAAGCTTTTTCATCACTGAAAGTGGCATGAAATTGATGCTAGCTCCAAGATCACATAAAGCTCTCTGAATGGTGACATCTCCAATGGTGCAAGGAATCACAAAACTCCCTGGATCTTGCATTTTCTCAGGAAGTTTATGTTGAATAATAGCATTGCATTCCTTGGTTAACACCACAGTTTCTTGCTCCTTCCAATTCCTCTTGTTAGTTAACAATTCTTTCATAAATTTAGCATAAAGGGGCATTTGCTCAAGATCCTCTACAAAAAGAATGTTGATCTGTAGCTTCTTGAAGACATCTAAAAATTTAGAAAACTGCTTTTCTTTGGAAGCCTTCTGAAGTCTCTGAGGATATGGCATTTTTGGCTTGTATTCAGAAGCCTTTGGCAATGTATGATACGTGTCAAGAGAGTCAGGGAACGGGTTGTCTGCACGCTTTGGAGGGGCGTACTCCACTTCTTCCTTCTTCTCCTCTGGAGCTTTCTTTTCAACTAGCTCTTCCTTGGCCCATTGTTTCAGAGCTAGCTGTTTTACCACTTCTCAATTGAATAACCTTGCAATCTTCTCTTGGGTTCACCACTGTATCACCTGGAAATGTACTTGCAGACTTCTCAGGTATTTGCTTGCTCAGTTGGCCCATTTGCACCTCTAAGTTTCTAATGGAGGCTCTGGTTTCCTGCATAAAACTCCTCATCATCTCCCAATTAGAATCTTCTTGGGATTTAGAGTTTGCCTGCTGAGGTGGTTGTTGCTGCTGAGACTGAAATTGGCGGTTATTATGATTGTTCTGTTGGAAGCCGCCCTGAGAATTATTGTTAAAATTATGAGGTCTATAAGGTTGGTCCCTCCACCCAAAATTTGGGTGATTTCTCCACCCCTGATTGTATGTCTTAGAATATGGATCATTGTTAGGATTTCTAGGACCACTCCCTATGTAATTGACCTGTTCCGAAGAGCATTGAGCATAGTCATAATTATCATTTTGCACAAAATTACCTGTCATGTCATAAGAGATCTCTTGAGATGGGTTTTGGGTGTTGATGGCTGAGACTTACATTTCACCCATCTGTTGAGTAAGCAGACTTATTTGCTGAGACATAAGCTTATTCTGAGCAAGAAGAGCATTAAGAGCTTCTACTTCCATAACACCCTTCTTCTGAGGAGTCTCAGAGTTCACAGGATTCCTGTTAGATGAGTATAAATATTGGTTGCTAGCAACCAATTCAATCAGCTCAATAGTCTCCTCCGGTGTCTTCTTCTTGTGCAATGAACTACTTGCAGAATTATCTAAGCACATCTTGGACATTTCACCCAAGCCTTCATAAAAGATGTCTAGTTGGGTCCATTTAGAGAACATGTTCGGAGGGCATTGCCTAATCAATAGCTTGTATCTCTCCCAAGCTTCATAAAGAGTTTCATCATCCCTCTGTCTGAAGGTCTGAACCTCTACCCTTAGCTTAGTTAGCTTCTTTGGTGGAAAAAATTTAGTAAAAAACTCAGTAACAACCTTGTCCCAAGTATTCAAACTCTCCTTGGGTTGGGAATCTAGCCATAGCTTTGCTCCATCCCTCAGAGCAAACGGGAAGAGTATGAGTTTGTACACCTTTGGGTTCACTCCATTTGTCTTCACAGTATCACAAATCTGCAGAAAGTTAGAAATAAATTGATTTGGGTCTTTATGGGGAAGACCATGATACTGGCAGTTTTGCTGCACCAAGGTGACCAACTGTGGCTTCAACTCAAAGTTGTTTGCAACTATAGGAGGCACCACAATGCTTTTTCTATAAAGATCTGCAGTAGGAGCAGAGTAAGAGCCAAGCACTCTTCTTTGTTCTTCATTCCCATTCGGATTTGCCACATTGGCATTAACAGCATTATTGTGATCTATAGTGGATTCTGCAGCCTTGCAAAGTCTTGCTTGTTGTAAACGTCGCCTACAAGTCCTTTCAGGTTCTGGATCAAAGTCTAAAAGAGGTTCAGTGTCTCTGTTCTTGCGCATAAACAAACAGAAGACAAGAAAAGATGTGATTCTCTACGTCAGAGTGCAGAGAAGTCCCAATGAGGTAGCCTGTGTAAAATAATAAAATAAAAATACTAAATAAAATAATTAAATGAATTTCGAAAATGATAACTGAAATTAGACAGAAATTTTTGAAAATTATCAGGAAAAATAAACAAGAAAATTAAAATAAAATTAACTAGGTGACACCAAACTTAATTTCAGAAATTAAGGAAAAGTATTAGTGCTATTTATTTAATTTTTTTTTTCGAAAATATCAAGCAAAAATTAAAAAAAATTAAAAACTAAAACGCCTAATCTAAGCAATCAAACAACTGATAGTTTTTAATCACTATCAATCTCCGGCAACAGCGCTGATGAGCGGATAATTTATATGCTTTTTGACATTATTTTTAGTATGTTTTTAGTAGAATCTAGTTACTTTTAGGGATGTTTTCATTAGTTTTTATGTTAAATTCACATTTCTGGACTTTACTATGAGTTTGTGTGTTTTTCTGTGATTTCAGGTATTTTCTGGCTGAAATTGAGGGACTTGAGCAAAAATCAGATTCAGAGGTTGAAGAAGGACTGCTGATGCTGTTGGATTCTGACCTCCCTGCACTCAAAGTGGATTTTCTGGAGCTACAGAACTCAAAATGGCGCGCTTCCAATTGCGTTAGAAAGTATACATCCAGGGCTTTTCAGAAATATATAATAGTCCATACTTTGGCCGAGTTTAGATGACGTAAAAGGGCGTTGAACGCCAGTTCTACGCTGCTGTCTGGAGTTAAACACCAGAAACACGTCACAAGCCAGAGTTGAACGCCAGAAATACGTTACAAACTGGCATTCAACTCCAAGATTGACCTTTACACGTGTAATATTGAAGCTCAGCCCAAGCACACACCAAGTGGGCCCCAGAAGTGGATTTATGCATCAATTACTTACTTATGTAAACCCTAGTAACTAGTTTAGTATAAATAGGACTTTTTACTATTGTATTAGACATCTTTTGATCATTTTTAGATCTCTAGACCTCCATGGGAGGCTGGCCACTCGGCCATGCTTACCCTCTATTCACTTATGTATTTTTCAACGGTAGAGTTTCTGCACTCCATAGATTAAGGTGTGGAGCTCTGCTGTTCCTCAAAGATTAATGCAAAGTACTACTATTTTTCTATTCAATTCAACTTATTCCGCTTCTAAGATATTCATTCACACTTTAACCTGAATGTGATGAACGTGACAATCATCATCATTCCCCCACGAACGCGTGCCTGACAACCACTTCCGTTCCACCTTAGATTGAATGAGTATCTGTTGGATCTCTTAATCAAAATCTTCGTGGTATAAGCTAGATTGATGATGGCATTCATGAGAGTTCGGAAAGTCTAAACCTTGTCTGTGGTATTTCGAGTAGGACTCTGGGATTGAATGACTGTGACGAACTTCAAACTCGCGAGTGCTGGGCGTAGTGACAAACGCAAAAGGAGGGTGAATCCTATTCCAGTATGATCGAGAACCTCAGATGATTAGCCGTGCTGTGACAGAGCATTTGGACCATTTTCACAAGAGGATAGGATGCAACCATTGACAAGGGTGATGCCTCCAGACGATTAGCCATGCAGTGACAGCGCATCGGACCATTTTCCAGAGAGGATAAAAAGTAGCCATTGACAACGGTGATGTCCTTACATAAAGCCAGCCATGGAAAGGAGTAGGATTGATTGGATGAAGACAGCAGGAAAGCAGAGGTTCAGAGGAACGAAAGCATCTCTATGCGCTTATCTGAAATTCTCACTAATGATTTATATAAGTATTTCTATCCTTATTTTATTATATAAATTTCGAAAACTCCATAATTATTTTATATCCGCCTGACTGAGATCTACAAGGTGACCATAGCTTGCTTCATACCAACAATCTCCGTGGGATCGACCCTTACTCACGTAAGGTTTATTACTTGGACGACCCAGTGCACTTGCTGGTTAGTTGTATCGAAGTTGTGAATGAAAAATAATTTATTAAGACGTGCGTACAGAGTTTTTGGCGCCGTTGCCTGAGATCACAATTTCGTGCACCAAGTTTTTGGCGCCGTTGCCGGGGATTGTTTGAGTTTGGACAACTGACGGTTCATCTTCTTGCTCAGATTAGGTAATTTTTTTTTGTTTTATTTTCAAAAATTTTTCAAAAATCTTTCAAAAATTTCTCATCTGTTTTCGAAAAAAAAAATTTTAAAAATTCTTTTCAAAAATTTTTATTATGTTCTTCAGAATTTTTAAGAATGAATTCTAGTGTTTCATGAAGCATGTTGAAGCCTGACTAGCTGTAAAGCCATGTCTAATTCTTTTGGACTGAGGCTTCCAAACCATCAGCATAGAGGCAAGTTAATTTGATAAGTAATGAGCAGTATATTCTGATTTACATGCTAAAGCTTGACTGGCTATTAAGCCATGTCTAACCCTCAGATTGGAGCTTTAGAATAGGAGTGCAAGATTCCTGGAATTCATATTAAAAATTTTGGAATCCTTATTTTTCTTTTTTTTACACTGATTTTCGAAAAATATAAAATAAAAATACAAAAAAATTAGAAAATCATAAAAATCAAAAATATTTTGTGTTTCTTGTTTGAGTCTTGAGTCAATTTTTAAGTTTGGTGTCAATTGCATGTTCATCCTGCATTTTTCGAAAATTGCATTCATGCATTGCATTCATCATGATCTTCAAGTTGTTCTTGATAAAACCTTCTTGATTGATCTTCATATTATATTGTTTTGTGTTGTATGGTGTTTTTCATATGCATTCTTGAATTCTTAGTGTCTAAGCATTAAAGATTTCTAAGTTTGGTGTCTTGCATGTTTTCTTTGCATCAAAAATTTTTCAAAAATATGTTCTTGATGTTCATCATGATCTTCAAAGTGTTCTTGGTGTTCATCTTGACATTCATAGCATTCTTGCATGCATTCATTGTTTTGATCCAAAATTTTCATGCATTGCATCATTTTCATGTTTTTCTCTCTCATCATTAAAAATTCAAAAAAAATATCTTTCCCTTTTTCTCTCATAAAATTCGAAAATTTGAGTTGACTTTTTCAAAAAAAATTTAAAATCTAGTTGTTTTCTATGAGTCAAATCAAATTTTCAAATTTTATCTTTTTCAAAATCTTTTTCAAAAATTAAATCTTTTTCATTTTTCTTATTTATTTTTGAAAATTTCAAAAATATTTTTCAAAAATTTTTTTCTTATATTTATCACATAATTTTCGAAAATAACATCATCAATTAATGTTTTGATTCAAAAATTTCAAGTTTGTTACTTACTTGTTAAGAAAGATTCAAACTTTAAGTTCTAGAATCATATTTTGTGATTTCTTGTGAATCAAGTCATTAATTGTGATTTTAAAAATCAAATCTTTTTCAAAACTAATTTCAATCATATCTTTTCAAAAATAACTTTTTATCTTATCTTTTTCAAAATCATATCTTTTTCAAAAATTTGATTTTAAAATATCTTTTCTAACTTCTTATCTTCTTATCTTTTCAAAATTGATTTTCAAATTTGTTTCAACTAACTAACTAATTTTTTGTTTGTTTCTTATCTTTTTCAAAACTACCTAACTAACTCTCTCTCTCTCTAATTTTCGAAAATATCTTCCCTCCTTTTCAAAATTTCTTTTTAATTAACTAATTATTTTAATTTTTTATTTTAATTTTCGAAAATTACTAACCTTTTTCAAACACTATTTTCGAAAATCACTAACTCTTTTTCAAAAATAATTTTTGAAAATTCTCCTTCTCTCTCATCTCCTTCTATTTATTTATTCATCTACTAACACTTCATCTCACCCAAATTCGAACCCCCTCTTCCATCTGTGTTCGAATTTTTTTCTTCTTCTTTTCTTCTACTCACACAGGGATCTCTATACTGTGGTAAAAAAGACCCCTATTATTATTATTTTTCTGTCCCTCTTTTTCATATGAGCAGGAGCAAGGACAAGAACATTCTTGTTGAAGCAGATCCAAAACCTGAAAGGACTCTGAAGAGGAAACTAAGAGAAGCTAAATTACAACAATCCAGCAAGCACCTTTCAGAAATTTTCGAACAAGAAGAGGAGATGGCAGCCAAAAATAATAATAATGCAAGGAGGATGCTTGGTGACTTTACTGCACCTAATTCCAATTTACATGGAAGAAGCATCTCCATTCCTGCCATTGGAGCAAACAATTTTGAGCTTAAACCTCAATTAGTTTCTCTGATGCAGCAGAACTGCAAGTTTCATGGACTTCCATCTGAAGATCTTTTTCAGTTCTTAACTGAATTCTTGCAGATATGTGATACTGTTAAGACTAATGGAGTAGATCCTGAAGTCTACAGGCTCATGCTTTTCCCTTTTGCTGTAAGAGACAGAGCTAGAATATGGTTGGACTCTCAACCTAAGGATAGACTGAACTCTTGGGATAAGCTGGTCAAGGCTTTCTTAGCCAAGTTCTTTCCTCCTCAAAAGCTGAGTAAGCTTAGAGTGGAAGTTTAGACCTTCAGACAGAAAGAAGGTGAATCCCTCTATGAAGCTTGGGAGAGATACAAAGAAGTGACCAAAAAGTGTCCTTCCGACATGCTTTCAGAATGGACCATCCTGGACATATTCTATGATGGTCTGTCTGAATTAGCTAAAATGTCATTGGATACCTCTGCAGGTAGATCCATTCACTTAAAGAAAATGCCTGCAGAAGCTCAAGAACTCATTGACATGGTTGCTAATAACCAGTTCATGTACACTTCTGAGAGGAATCCTGTGAGTAATGGGACGCCTATGAAGAAGGGAGTTCTTGAAATTGATACTCTGAATGCCATATTGGCTCAGAATAAAATATTGACTCAGCAAGTCAATATGATTTCTTAGAGTCTGAATGGAATGCAAGCTGCATCCAACAGTACTCAAGAGGCATCTTCTGAAGAAGAAGCTTATGATCCTGAAAATCCTGCAATAACAGAGGTGAATTACATGGGTGAACCTTATGGAAACACCTATAACCCCTCATGGAGAAATCACCCAAATCTCTCATGGAAGGATCAACAAAAGCCTCAACAAGGCTTTAATAAAGGTGGAAGAAATAGGTTTAACAATAGTAAACCTTTTCCATCATCCACTCAGCAACAGACAGAGAACTCTGAACAAAATACCTCTAATTTAGCAAACTTAGTCTCTGATCTATCTAAGGCCACTGTAAGTTTCATGAATGAAACAAGGTCCTCCATTAGAAATTTGGAGGCACAAGTGGGCCAGCTGAGTAAAAGGATCACTGAAATCCCTCCTAGTACTCTCCCAAGCAATACAGAAGAAAATCCAAAAGGAGAGTGCAAGGCCATTGACATAGTCAACACGGCCGAACCTGGAGAGGAAGGGGAGGACGTAAATCCCAGTGAGGAAGACCTCCTGGGACGTCCAGTGATCAATAAGGAGTTTCCCTTTGAGTAACCAAAGGAATCTGAGACTCATCTAGAGACCATAGAGATTCCATTGAACCTCCTTATGCCCTTCATGAGCTCTGACGAGTATTCATCTTCTGAAGAGAATGAGGATGTTACTGAAGAGCAAGTTACCAAGTACCTTGGTGCAATCATGAAGCTGAATGCCAAATTATTTGGTATTGAGACTTGGGAAGATGAACCTCCTTTGTTCACCAATGAACTAAGTGATCTGGATCAACTGACATTGCCTCAGAAGAAACAGGATCCTGGAAAGTTCGTAATACCTTGTACCATAGGCAACATGATCTTTGAAAAGGCTCTGTGTGACCTTGGTTCAGGGATAAACCTCATGCCCCTCTCTGTAATAGAGAAACTGGGAATCTTTGGGGTGCAAGCTACTAAAATCTCATTAGAGATGGCAGACAATTCAAGAAAACAGGCTTATGGACAAGTAGAGGACGTGTTAGTAAAAGTTGAAGGCCTTTACATCCCTGCTGATTTCATAATTCTTGATACTGGGAAGGATGAGGATGAATCCATCATCCTTGGAAGACCTTTCCTAGCCACAGCAAGAGCTGTGATTGATGTTGACAGAGGTGAATTAGTCCTTCAATTGAATGAGGACTCCCTTGTGTTTACAACTCAAGGTTACCCTTCTGTAAACATGGAAAAGAGGCACAGTAAGTTTCTCTCAAAATAGAGTCAACCAGAGCCCCCCACAGTCAAACTCTAAGTTTGGTATTGGGAGGCCACAACCAAGCTCTAAGTTTGGTGTTGGAAAGTCTCAACAATGCTCTGAACATCTGTGAGGCTCCATGAGAGCCCACTGTCAAGCTATTGACATTAAAGAAGCGCTTGTTGGGAGGCAACCCAATTTTTATTTATCTAATTTTATTTTTCTTGTTCTTTCATGTTTTATTAGGTTCATGATCATGTGGAGTCACAAAATAAATATAAAAATTGAAAACGGAATAAAAAAAACAGCAGAAGAAAAATCACACCCTGGAGGAAGACCTTACTGGCGTTTAAACGCCAGTAAGAAGCATCTGGCTGGCGTTTAACGCCAGAACAGAGCATGGTTCTGGCGCTGAACGCCCAAAATGGGCCGCATCTGGGCGTTTGAACGCCAGAATTGCACCCTGGAGAAGAGCTGGCGCTGAACGCCCAGAACAAGCATGGTTCTGGCGTTCAACGCCAGAAATGGGCAACAAATGGGCGTTCAACGCCCAGAACAAGCACCAATCTGGCGCTGAACACCCAGAGTTGTGTGCAAGGGCATTTTGCATGCCCAATTTGGTGCAAGGGATGCAATTCCTTGACACCTCAGGATCTGTGGATCCCACAGGATCATCTCAGCATCTGTGGATCCCACAGGATTCCTGCCTACCACCACTCACTCTCTTCCCTCTTCTCAATGTTCATCCTCTCTTCCCAATAAACACTCTTCCCCAAAACTCTTCACCAATCACCTCAATCTCTCTTCCCTATCACCACTTCACCACTCACATCCATCCACTCTTCCCCATAAACCTACCTCATAAACTCCACCTAACTTCAAAATTCAAAATCAATTTCCCACTCAAAACCCACCCTTATGGCCGAACCTTACCCCCCTCCCTTCCCTATATAAAGCCCTCCATTCTTCTTCATTTTCACACAAAACAACCCTCTCTTCCCCTTCTTGGCCGAAACACATCTCTCTCTCCCTCTCCTCCATTTCTTTTTCTTCTTCATCTATTCTTTCTTCTCTTGCTCGAGGGCGAGCAATATTCTATGTTTGGTGTGGTAAAAACATAAGCTTTTTGTTTTTCCATTACCATTGATGGCACCCAAGACCGGAGAATCCTCTAGAAAAGGGAAAGGAAAGACAAAAGCTTCCACCTCCGAGTCATGGGAGATGGAAAGATTCATCTCCAAAGCTCATCAAGACCACTTCTATGATGTTGTGGTCAAGAAGAAGGTGATCCCCGAGGTCCCTTTCAAGCTCAAGAAGAATGAGTATCCGGAGATCCGACATGAAATCCAAAGAAGAGGTTGGGAAGTTCTAACAAACCCCATCCAACAAGTCGGCATCCTAATGGTTCAAGAGTTCTATGCCAATGCATGGATCACTAGGAACCATGATCAAAGTAAGAACCCAAACCCAAAGAATTATATTACAATGGTTCAGGGGAAATACTTAGATTTTAGTCCGGAAAATGTGAGGTTGGCGTTTAACTTGCCTATGATGCAAGGAGATGCACGCCCCTACACTAGAAGGGTCAACTTTAATCAAAGGTTGGACCAAGTCCTCATGGACATATGTGTGGAAGGAGCTCAATGGAAGATTAACTTCAAAGGCAAGCCGGTTCAATTAAGAAGACTGGACCTCAAGCCTGTGGCTAGAGGATGGTTGGAGTTCATCCAACGCTCCATCATCCCCACTAGCAACCGATCTGAAGTTACTGTGGATCGGGCCATCATGATTCATAGCATCATGATTAGAGAGGAAGTAGAAGTTCATGAAGTCATCTCCCTTGAATTCTACAAAATAGCCGAAAAGCCCTCTCCTGGGGCAAGGCTAGCTTTTCCTCATCTTATTTGCCATCTATGTTACTCAGCTGGAGCTTTCATAGAAGGAGACATTCCTATTGAGGAAGAGAAGTCCATCACTAAGAAAAGGATGGAGCAAGCAAGAAAGTCCATTCATGGATCTCAAGAGACGCATGAAGCTCATCACCATGAGATCCCGGAGATGCCTCAAATGCATTTTCCTCCACAAAACTATTGGGAGCAAATCAACACCTCCCTAGGAGAATTAAGTTCCAACATGGGACAACTAAGGGTGGAACATCAAGAGCACTCCATCATCCTTCATGAAATAAGAGAAGATCAAAAAGCAATGAGGGAGGAGCAACAAAGACAAGAAAGAGACATAGAAGAGCTCAAGGACATCATTGGTTCCTCAAGAAGGAAACGCCACCATCACTAAGGTGGACTCATTCCTTGTTCTTATTTTCTGTTTTTTGTTTTCTCTATGTTAAGTGCTTATCTATGTTTGTGTCTTCATTACATGATCATTAGAATTTAGTAACTTTGTCTTAAAGTTATGAATGTCCTATGAATCCATCACCTCTCTTAAATGAAAACTGTTTTAATTCAAAAGAACAAGAAGTACATGAGTTTCGAATTTATCCTTGAACTTAGTTTAATTATATTGATGTGGTGAAAATGCTTCTTGTTTTCTGAATGAATGCTTGAACAGTGCATATGTCTTTTTGAAGTTGTTGTTTAAGAATGTTAAATATGTTGGCTCTTGAAAGAATGATGATAAAGAGACATGTTATTTGATAATCTGAAAAATCATAAAAATGATTCTTGAAGTAAGAAAAAGCAGCAAAGAACAAAGCTTGCAGAAAAAAAAATAGCGAAAAAATAGAAAGAAAAAAAAAAGAAAAAGCAAGCAGAAAAAGCAAAAAGCTCTTAAAACCAAGAGGCAAGAGCAAAAAGCCAATAACCCTTAAAACCAAAAGGCAATGGTAAATAAAAAGGATCCCAAGGCTTTGAGCATCAGTGGATAGGAGGGCCTAAAGGAATAAAATCCTGGCCTAAGCGGCTAAACCAAGCTGTCCCTAACCATGTGCTTGTGGCGTGAAGGTGTCAAGTGAAAACTTGAGACTGAGCGGTTAAAGTCAAGGTCCAAAGCAAAAGAAGAGTGTGCTTAAGAACCCTGGACACCTTTAATTGGGGACTTTAGCAAAGCTGAGTCACAATCTGAAAAGGTTCACCCAATTATGTGTCTGTGGCATTTATGTATCCAGTGGTAATACTGGAAAACAAAGTGCTTAGGGCCACGGCCAAGACTCATAAAATAGCTGTGTTCAAGAATCATCATACTGAACTAGGAGAATCAATAACACAATCTGAACTCTGAGTTCCTATAGATGCCAATCATTCTGAACCTCAATGGATAAAGTGAGATGCCAAAACTATTCAAGAGGCAAAAAGCTACAAGTCACGCTCATCTGATTGGAGCTATGTTTCATTGATAGTTTGGAATTTATAGTATATTCTCTTATTTTTATCCTATTTGATTTTCATTTGCTTGGGGACAAGCAACAATTTAAGTTTGGTGTTGTAATGAGCGGATAATTTATACGCTTTTTGGCATTGTTTTTAGTATGTTTTTAGTAGAATCTAGTTACTTTTAGGGATGTTTTCATTAGTTTTTATGTTAAATTCACATTTCTGGACTTTACTATGACTTTGTGTGTTTTTCTGTGATTTCAGGTATTTTCTGGCTGAAATTGAGGGACTTGAGAAAAAATCAGATTCAGAGGTTGAAGAAGGACTGCTGATGCTGTTGGATTCTGACCTCCCCGCACTCAAAGTGAATTTTCTGGAGCTACAGAACTCAAAATGGCGCGCTTCCAATTGCGTTGGAAAGTATACATCCAGGGATTTCCAGCAATATATAATAGTCCATACTTTGGCCGAGTTTAGATGACGTAAAAGGGCGTTGAACGCCAGTTCTACGCTGCTGTCTGGAGTTAAACGCCAGAAACACGTCACAAGCCAGAGTTGAACGCCAGAAATACGTTACAAACTGGCGTTCAACTCCAAGATTGACCTCTACACGTGTAACATTCAAGCTCAGCCCAAGCACACACCAAGTGGGCCCCGGAAGTGGATTTATGCATCAATTACTTACTTATGTAAACCCTAGTAACTAGTTTAGTATACATAGGACTTTTTACTATTGTATTAGACATCTTTTGATCATTTTTAGATCTCTAGACCTCCATGGGAGGCTGGCCACTCGGCCATGCTTACCCTCTATTCACTTATGTATTTTTCAACGGTAGAGTTTTTGCACTCCATAGATTAAGGTGCGGAGCTCTGCTGTTCCTCAAAGATTAATGCAAAGTACTACTGTTTTTCTATTCAATTCAACTTATTCCGCTTCTAAGATATTCATTCGCACTTCAACCTGAATGTGATGAATGTGACAATCATCATCATTCCCCCACGAACGCGTGCCTAACAACCACTTCCGTTCCACCTTAGATTGAATGAGTATCTCTTGGATCTCTTAATCAGAATCTTCGTGGTATAAGCTAGATTGATGGCGGCATTCATGAGAGTCTGGAAAGTCTAAACCTTGTCTGTGGTATTCCGAGTAGGACTCTAGGATTGAATGACTATGACAAACTTCAAACTCGCGAGTGCTGGGCGTAGTGACAGACGCAAAAGGAGGGTGAATCCTATTCCAGTATGATCGAGAACCTCAGATGATTAGCCGTGCCGTGACAGAGCATTTGGACCATTTTCACAAGAGGATGGGATGCAGCCATTGACAAGGGTGATGCCTCCAGATGATTAGCCATGCAGTGACAGCGCATCAGACCATTTTCCAGAGAGGATAAAAAGTAGCCATTGACAATGGTGATGTCCTTACATAAAGCCAGCTATGGAAAGGAGTAGGATTGATTGGATGAAGACAGCAGGAAAGCAGAGGTTCAGAGGAACAAAAGTATCTCTATGCGCTTATCTGAAATTCTCACCAATGATTTACATAAGTATTTCTATCCTTATTTTATTATATAAATTTCAAAAACTCCATAACTATTTTATATCCGCCTGACTGAGATCTACAAGGTGACCATAGCTTGCTTCATACCAACAATCTCCGTGGGATCGACCCTTACTCACGTAAGGTTTATTACTTGGACGACCCAGTGCACTTGCTGGTTAGTTGTATCGAAGTTGTGAATGAAAAACAATTTATTAAGACGTGCGTACAGAGTTTTTGGCGCCGTTGCCTGAGATCACAATTTCGTGCACCAAGCGCCAAAAACTTGGTGCGATATTTTATAACCACAAACTAACCGGCAAGTGCACCGGGTCGTACCAAGTAATACCTCAGGTGAGTGAGGGTCGATCCCACGAGGATTGAAGGACTAAGCAACAATTGTTAATTGATTTACTTAGTTAGGCAAACAGAAAATAGTGTTGAGAATTCAAAGATATTAAACAATATAAAAAATATTAAAGAAGGGCAGGTAAATAAGTTGGAAATAAAGTATGGAGAAACAGTTAAGGTTTCAGAGTTATCTATTTTCCGGATTGATTTTTCTTATTAATTTATTTTAATCATGCAAGATTCAATTCATGGCAAACTATATGTGACTAGACCCTAATTTCTTAGACCTTTCTAGTCTCCTCTAAAATTCATCAACAGCCAATTCCTTGGTCAATTAATTCCAATTAGGGGGTGAAGTTCAATTCTAGTTATATGCCACATAAATTCTAATTACCCAAATATAAAAGGATTATATGTCACGTATCCCGTTAAATTCAGATAAACTAGAAATTTAGGAGAATATGTTTTCAAGCTGTTATTCAAGTAAAGAGCTTTTCCAAGTTATACAAGAACGCAATTAGAAAGATGGTCATACTTCCGTTCCACCCAATTTCATAAAATAGAGAACAAAAACAATTCTTGAAATATAAATCAAGACATGAATTAAAATAGAAAAAATAATAAAATCAATCCATACAATAGACAGAGCTCCTAACCTTAACAGTAGAGGTTTAGTTGCTCATGGCAAAGAGAAAATAAGGATTCTGATAAAAATATATTTTGGTAGTTTTGAATGGAATAATGTTGTGTTGGAATCCCCCTGTTGGGATCCCTTTTTATATCTAATCCTAATAAATTTTAAAATCTATCTTCTGAAACTAAAATAATATCTTTCCTATTTTAAAATAAAAATTAAAGTTTAAATCAGAATTAATTAAAGCAATCAGCATGTCTTCAATTGATGGATGGGGACCACTTGCTTCGTAGGGTCTACGCCTAGCTTGGAGTAGACATAACCATTCTTGTGCAAATCTTCCTTGAGTCTCTGCTATTCCCTGTCTCTAGTCTGTGTTTCTGGGCTGAAAATTGGGTCGAAATTCGGCCTAAAATCGCCCCAAGCGTTTTCTGCATGTCGCGCATGTCACGCGTACGCGTCGATGATCTTCTTCGCGTGTCACGCGTACGCGTCAGGTACGCACCCGCATCGCTGTGCAGCTTCGCTTTTCACGCGTACGCGTCAGGCACGCGTACGCGTCGCTCCTCGCTGGTCAGCTCCTTGGTTTATTCTCTTTCTCTGCAGAAACTCCATCAAATCCATCTAAATGCTACCTAAAATAAACAAAATTACACAAGACTCAAAGTAGCATCCATAGAGGCTAAAAGATAATTAATTCTTGATTAAACTTAACAATTTAAATGCAAATTCACTAGGAAAAGGTAGGAAAGATGCTCACGCATCACTACCCAAACCCAAAGAGCAAGGAGAACCTTAGTCAACATATTCAAAATAACACGGCGAGACATAAACGCTATACCTACAAACGCAAAAATAAAGAAGGCCGTTACTACAAGAAGTCAGAACTCGTCCAAAGCAGGTCAGGCAAAACAGGAAAACCAAAAAGAGCCACTTCTTTTCAAAAAGAATTTTTTTACAAAGTAGTCAAATGGCATCTCCCTATGCATCCTCGTCGCATCAAAACAACACCATTTGGGGCAACACAACACACAATCAACAGAGTCACAACCACAGTCATATACAAAAGAAAATTATTTCAGAAAAAGAGAGTCTTTTTGAAATCTTTTCAGAGACATTTTCACACAAACAGTACAACAAAGCAAAACTTTCCTCAGCAAAAAAGGAAAAGAGGACAATGACAGCAGAGGTAAAAAACCCAAATAAAAGAGGAAAAGTAAATCCCAGGCAATAAAAATAAGGGTACAAGAAAAGAGAAAACAAGACCAACCTCGATGAAGACTGTGAAAAAGAAGTAAGGCACGTCTGAAGCAGCAAAAACCACGGACGATCCCCTTCTTGACAGCAATAAACAAAAGTGCTTCAGAAATCAAGATAAAGAAATCTTGAGAATAACAGAAATGATCGAAGAACACAAAGAAGATCTTTTTTGAAAGAAAAAAAGGAAGTAGATTAAGAAGAAGGAGAAGAAGAACTGAAAGGTCTTTTATAAGAGACAGTGAACCAAAAGAGGCTCCTTTACTCCTCTTTAAACGTGCGCGGATTCCAAGGAACAACTGCTGCGTCACATTAAAATACATTAACATTCAAATTTTTGAACACGTTGGGTAGACCAAATTACTATTACCCAACGTCCATAGCAGAAGCCGCAAAATGCTTGATCCCGACTCATAAAAGAATCCAGGCTTAAGCAGGGGTACTGCTCATACCCTGGCCCAACAATTATTATTATTATTATTATTATTATTATTATTATTGTTATTATTATTATTATTATTATTATTAGTGAGCTAAATAATTAAGATATAAATCCATCACATGGTAAAAATTATTAAACATATGACATATCTAATATATAGATATAATTCTTTAAAATTTTGAGGGCTACTCACTTTTTTCTATATATATACATCCCTAACAATAATTGTATATAGATTTAACGTTCTTTTTTCTCTGACATTCAAAAAGATAAATTTTAAAATTAAAAAAAATTAATTATTTTAATTTAAATTTAAAATTTTTAAAATGATAACCTTTTTAAAAATAATAAATATTAAATCCTTGTAGTAACGTAATTGGTCTCCATTTAAAAAGCAATATCTGAAACCATTTGAATTTTTTTTTTTTTATAATTGCTATAATGTCTAAAAGTATTTGTCTAACTTATCAAAAGAATTAAAAATTAATATTTAATTTTAAAAATATAAAAATAAATAATTATTAAATATTCAAACTTTGTCATAAAAAAATAAGTTAAACACTAAATTATAAGCGTTATAGAATTTACTTTTTTTTCTTTTGCAAAAAGTACATGACATCATCAAAATGATTGATAGCTTATGCATCATTATTTGTGAACCGATTGTGTGTATTGGCTTCTAACTTATATTACCGATGGAATGTTGTAGTTGTCAAGTTTGCTAGGGCTGCTACTGGTGACGTGCAAACTCTTTTAGATGTTGATCTCAAACTCATTAGCTTTGACTTACACTCTAGACGGGGCACAAAATATCAGGAGAAGTCCATCTCCTATTCAACCGGTGAACATTCCGAGGTTGCTTGAGAAGGACATGCCGAGGTGGGGTTCTAATGTGCCTAATTTGGAAGAGTGGGAAGCGTTAAAACATCAAGCCGAGGACAAGTCGAATTCCAATTCAAGGATCCTTCCTTTGAGGGACTTAAACCTGAACGTTGTTTCTCAAGAAGGTCACTTAGAAGATGGTTCAGCGAAACAGAAAAGTGAAACTTCCTCGGATCAAGTAAGCCTAAGAAATATTAGCCTAAGAAATATCAACCTAAGAAAAAGGAGATAAATATTGAAGGGAAGATCATGGTGGCTGCTGGAATTGATGCATCCCAAGGATAAGTTGATGGCGACGAGGGTGATTGGATTCTTACTGTCAGCCGAAGTACTCATAGGAGATTTCTAAGAAGGAAAGCTAGACGTGAGTTCTATGACACATTATCTAGTAATCAAGATCAGCAAGATTTGGAAGAAAATGTCGATGATGTTACTGAACATGTTGGAGCTTCGTCTCAGCACATTGATGAGTGGATTTTATATGCTTTTTGGCATCATTTTCATATAGTTTTCATTATATTTTATTTAAGTTTTATTATGTTTTCATAGGTTTTAGTGCAAAATTCACATTTTTAGATTCTACTTTGAGTTTGTGTGTTTTATGGTGATTTCAGGTGTTTTCTGGCTGAAATTGAGGAGCTTGAGCAGAAGTTTGATTCAGAAGCAGAGAAAGGACTGCAGATGCTGTCAGGATCTGACCTTCGTGCACTTGAAGGAGCTTTTCTAGAGTTACAGAAGTCCAAATCGCGCTCTCTCAATGGCTATGGAAAACTAACATTCAGGGCTTTCCAGAAATATATAATAGTCCATACTTTGTTTCAAAAATAAAGGCCCAAAACTGGCGTTCAACGCCAGCCACCAGCCCTAGTCCTGGCGTCCAACGCCCACAAGGAGGTAGCTGGCGTCGAACGCCCTTTAGGGGGTCCCTAGCCAGCGTTCAATGCCCTTAAGGGACCCTAGCTCGTGGAGACACTCAAAGCTCAGGTCAAACACTCACCAAGTGGGCCCCAGAAGTGAATTTTCGCACTCCTAAGTCTAGTCTATCATATTTCTATAATTCTTAGTTAGCAGATCAGTATTTATATACAAGAGTTCACCCTTGTTACCGAATTCTTGCCCATTCGAACCTTTCATTGTATTTTTCTATTAGCATGAGTCACTAACCTCCTAAGGTTAAGGTTAAGAGCTCTGCTGAGTTTCATGGATCAATAATTTTCATTCAATATGTCTGATTCTATTCTCTTATGCAACCTCGTTCTTCATCTTATGAATTGAGGGTGACCTGATGAGCGGATAATTTATCCGCTTTTTGGCATTGTTTTTACATAGTTTTTAGTATGATTTAATTAGTTTTCAGTATATTTTTATTAGTTTTTAAATAAAAATTACATTTCTGGACTTTACTATGAGTTTGTGTATTTTTCTGTGATTTCAGGTATTTTTTGGCTGAAATTGAGGGACCTGGGCAAAAAAATCTGATTCAGAGGCTGAGAAAGGACTGCAAAAGCTGTTGGATTCTGACCCTCCTGCACTCGAAGTGGATTTTCTGGAGCTATAGAAGCCCAATTGGCGCCCTCTCAATTGCGTTGGAAAGTAGACATCTTGGGATTTCCATCAATGTATAATAGTCCATACTTTGCTCGAGTTTAGACGATGCAAACTGGCGTTTAACGCCAGCTTCCTGCCCTATTCTAGAGTTAAACGCCAGAAACAGGTTGCAAAGTGGAGTTAAACGCCAAAAACAGGTTACAAACTGGCGTTCAACTCCAAGAGAAGCCTCTACACGTGTAAAGCTCAATGCTCAGCTCAAGCACACACCAAGTGGGCCCCGGAAGTGGATTTCTGCATCATTTACTTATCTCTGTAACCCTAGTAACTAGTTTAGCATAAATAGGACTTTTTACTATTGTATTTACATCTTTGATCAGTTTTATGCTATCTTAGACCTTTATGGGGGCTGGCCATTCGGCCATGCCTGAACCTTCATCACTTATGTATTTTCAACGGTAGAGTTTCTACACACCATAGATTAAGGTGTGGAGCTCTGCTGTTCCTCATGAATTAATGCAAAGTACTAATATTTTTCTATTCAATTCAAGCTTATTCCTATTCTAAGATATTCATTCACACCCAAGAACATGATGAATGTGATGATTATGTGACGCTCATCACCATTCTCACCTATGAACGCATGCCTGACAACCACTTCCGTTCTACATGAAGATGAGATAGAATGAGTATCTCTTATATATCTAATACATGGGACCGAGTCCGAGATATTAGAGTCTTAGTGGTATAAGTTAGAACCCATGGACGGCCATTCCTGAGATCCGGAAAGTCTAAACCTTGTCTGTGGTATTCCGAGTAGGATCTGATAAGGGATGGCTGTGACGAACTTCAAACTCACGAGTGCTGGGCGTAGTGACAGACGCAAAAGGATAGTAAATCCTATTCCAGTATGATCGAGAACCGACAGATGATTAGCCATGCAATGACAGCGCATTGGACCATTTTCACAGAGAGGACGGGATGTAGCCATTGACAACGGTGATGCCCAACATACAGCTTTCCATGGAAAGGAGTATGAATGATTGGATGAAGACAGCAGGAAAGCAGAGGTTCAGGAAGAACAAAAGCATCTCTATACGCTTATCTGAAATTCTCACCAATGAATTACATAAGTATCTCTATCTTTATTTTACGTTTTATTTATCTTTTAATTATCAAATCTCTAAAACCATTTGAATCCGCCTGACTGAGATTTACAAGGTGATCATAGCTTGCTTCAGGCCGACAATCTCCGTGGGATCGACCCTTACTCACGTAAGGTTTATTACTTGGACGACCCAGTGCACTTGCTGGTTAGTTGTGCGAAGTTGTGACAAAGTGTGATTCACGTTTGAGAGCACCAAGTCTTTGGTGCCATTGTTGATGATCGCATTTTCGTGCACCAAGTTTTTGGCGCCGTTGCCGGGGAGGGAACAACAATTTCGCATTTGTTTTCGGCAACAACAGTGCCATGTTTTTGGTCCAGCAACAACACCAAGTTTTTGGCGCCGTTGCCGGAGATTGTTCGAGTTTGGACAACTGACGGTTCATCTTGTTGCTCAGATTAGGTAATTTTATTTTAATTTTAATCTTTTTATTTTTATTATTCTTATTTTCGAAAAAATAAAAGAAATATTTTCAAGGAAAAAAAATTCAAAAAAAAATTTTTATTCCATGTTCTTCAAAATTTTTAAGAAGGAATTTTGGAATTTCATGAGATATGTTGAAGCCTGGCTGGCTCTAAAGCCATGTCTAAATTCTTTTGGACTGAGGCTTCTTCTTTACATGCTTGAACTATGTATGCTGAAGCTTGGCTGGCTATTGGCCATGTCTAGTGTTTTAGACCGGAGCTTTCACTGAAAGCTTGGCTGGCTAGTGAGCCATGTCTAATTCCTGGACCGGAGTTTTAGACTAACATTGCAAGATTCCTGGAATTCCTATTAAAAATTTTGAAATCCTTATTTTCCTTTTTAAAAGAATTTTTGAAAAAAATCCAAAATTTTTTTATAAAATCATAAGAACCAAAAATTTGATGTTTCTTATTTGAGTCTAGAGTCAATTTTTAAGTTTGGTGTCAATTGCATGTTTATCTCTTTCTTGCATTTTTCAAAAATTCATGCATTACATTCTTCATGATCTTCAAGTTGTTCTTGGTAAGTCTTCTTATTTGATCTTTAATTTTTCTTGTTTTGCATCTTTTCTTGTTTCTCATATGCATTTTTGAATTATTAATGTCTCAACATTGAAAATTTCTAAGTTTGGTGTCTTGCATGTTTTTATTTTCTTAAAAATTTTTAAAAATAAGTTCTTGGTGTTCATCTTGACATTCAAAGTGTTCTTGGTGTTCATCTTGACATTCATAGTGTTCTTGCATGCATCATTTGTTTTGATCCAAAATTTTCATGCATTGAGTCTTTTTATTATTTTTCTCTTTCTTCATTAAAAATTCAAAAATAAAAAAAATATCTTTCCCATATTCTCTCATAAATTTTCGAAAATTTGAGTTGAATTTTTCAAAACTTTGTAAAATTTAGTTGTTTCTTATGAGTCAAGTCAATTTTTCAATTTAAAAATTCTATCTTTTTCAAATCTTTTTCAAAAATCAAATCTTTTTCATTTTTCTCTTATGATTTTCGAAAATTTCAAATTGATTTTCAAAAATCTTTTTCTTATTTTGTTTCATAATTTCAAAATCTTTACTAACAATTAATGTGATTGATTCAAAAATTTTAAAGTTTGTTACTTGCCTATTAAGAAAGGTCCAATCTTTAAATTTTAAATCCTATCTTTTTTGTTTCTTGTTAGTCAAGTAATCAACTTTAATTTTCAAAATCAAATCTTTTTAAATTTCTTTTTCAAATCTTTTTCAAAATAAGTTTCAATCACATCTTTTTCAAAATCTTTTCTAACTTCTTTTCAAAATTTGATTTTCAAATCTTTTTCAATTAACCACTTAACTTTTTGTTTGATTCTTATCTTTTTCAAAACTACCTAACTAACCCTCTCTCTCTAATTTTCGAAAATCCCTTCCCTCTTTTTCAAAATTCCTTTTTAATTAAATATTGTTTTAAATTTTAATTTGATTTAATTTTGTTTTCCTTTCTTAATTTTTGAATTTTAACTTTAAATTTAAATTAAAAACAAAAATAATTTTTCTTTTCAATTATTTTCGAAAATTCTCATCTCTCATCCCCTTCTGTTTATTTATTCATCTACTAACACCCCTCTTTCACTCAAGAATTCGAACCCATTCCTCTCCCCTGTGTTTGGATTCTTATCTTTTTCTTTTTGCTACTCTTCTCTTCTTATACTTACATAAAGGAATCTCTATACTGTGACATAGAGGATTCCATATTTTCTTTTGTGTTCTCTTCTTTTTCATATGAGCAGGAACAAGGATAAGAACATTCTTGTTGAGGCTGATCCTGAACCTGAAAGAACTCTGAAGAGGAAGCTAAGGGAAGCTAAAGCACAACTCTCTGGAGAAAATCTGACAGAAATTTTCGAAAATGAAGGAGACATGGCCAAAAATAATAACAATGCAAGGAAGATGCTTGGTGACTTTACTGCACCAAATTCTAATTTACATGGAAGAAGCATCTCAATCCCTGCCATTGGAGCAAACAATTTTGAGCTAAAACCTCAATTAGTTTCTCTGATGATACTGAATTTTTGCATCAAAATATCCTTTTCAGTTCTTAACTGAATTTTACATCAGAATATCCTTTTCAGTTCTTAACTGAATTTTTGCAGATCTGTGATACTGTTAAGACAAATGGGGTTGATCCCGAGGTCTACAGGCTTATGCTTTTCCCGTTTACTGTAAGAGACAGAGCTAGAATATGGTTGGACTCTCAACCTAAGGATAGCCTGAACTCTTGGGATAAGCTGGTTACGGCTTTCTTAGCCAAGTTCTTTCCTCCTCAAAAGCTTAGCAAGCTTAGAGTGGATGTTCAAACCTTCAGACAAAAAGAAGGTGAATCCCTCTATGAAGCTTGGGAGAGATACAAGCAACTGACCAAAAAGTGTCCTTCTGACATGCTTTCAGAATGGACCATCCTGGATATATTCTATGATGATCTGTCTGAATTATCTAAGATGTCATTAGACCATTCTACAGGCGAATCCATTCACCTAAAGAAAACACCTGCAGAAGCTCAGGAACTCATTGACATGGTTGCAAATAACCAGTTCATGTACACTTCTGAAAGGAATCCTGTGAGTAATGGGACGCCTCAGAGGAAGGGAGTTCTTGAAATTGATACTCTGAATGCCATATTGGCTTAGAACAAAATAGTGACTCAGCAAGTCAATATGATCTCTCAGAGTCTGAATGGATTGAAGGAATCATCCAACAGTACTATAGAGGCATCTTCTGAAGAAGAAGCTTATGATTCTGAGAACTCTGCAATAGCAGAGGTGAATTACATGGGGGAACCCTATGGAAACACCTATAATCCTTCATGGAGAAATCATCCAAATTTCTCATGGAAGGATCAACAAAAGCCTTAACAAGGCTTTAATAATGGTGGAAGAAACAGGTTTAGCAATAGCAAGCCTTTTCCATCATCCACTCAGCAACAAACAGAGAATTCTGAGCAGAATCCATCTAGCTTAGCAAATATAGTTTCTGATCTATCTAAGGCCACTTTGAGTTTCATGAATGAAACAAGGTCCTCCATTAGAAACTTGGAGGCACAAGTGGGCCAGCTGAGTAAAAGGATCACTGAAACTCCTCCTAGTACTCTCCCAAGCAATACAGAAGAAAATCCAAAGAGAGAGTGCAAGGCCATTGATTTGACCATCATGACCGAACCTACAAGGGAGGAGGAGGACGTAAATCCTAGTGAGGAAGACCTCCTGGGACGTTCAGTGACCAATAGGTAGTATCCCCTTGAGGAACCAAAGGAATCTGAGGCTCATCTAGAGACCATAGAGATTCCATTGAACCTCCTTCTGCCCTTCATGAGCTCTGATAAGTATTCTTCTTCTGAAGAGAATGAAGAAGTTACTGAAGAGCAAGTTGCTAAGTACCTTGGTGCAATCATGAAGTTAAATGCCAAATTATTTCGTAATGAGACTTGGGAAGATGAACCTCCCTTGCTCACCAATGAACTGAATGCATTGGATAGGCAAAAATTACCTCAAAAGAAACAGGATCCTGGTAAATTCCTAATTCCCTGTAACATAGGCACCATGACCTTTGAGAAAGCTCTGTGTGACCTGGGGTCAGGAATAAACTTAATGCCACTCTCTGTAATGGAGAAACTTGGGATCTTTGAGGTGCAAGATGCTAAAATCTCATTAGAGATGGCAGACAACTTAAGAAAACAGGCTTATGGACTAGTAGAGGACGTGTTAGTAAAGGTTAAAGGCCTTTACATCCCTGCTGATCTCATAATCCTAGACACTGGGAAGGATGATGATGAGTCCATCATCCTTGGAAGACCCTTTCTAGCCACAGCAAGAGCTGCGATTGATGTGGACAGAGGAGAGTTGGTCCTTCAACTGAATGAGGAAAACCTTGTGTTTAAAACTCAAGGATCTTCTTCTGTAACCATGGAGAGGAAGCATGAAAAGCTTCTCTCATTGCAGAGTCAACCAAAGCCCCTACAGTCAAACTCTAAGTTTGGTGTTGGGAGGTTCCAACCTTGCTCTGATTATCTGTGAGGCTCCATGAGAGCTCACTGTCAAGCTATTGACATTAAAGAAGCGCTTGTTGGGAGGCAACCCAATGTTATTTAATCATATCTATTTTATTTTCTTTTTGTTATTTCTTGTTTTATTAGGTTGATGATCATGTGGAGTCACAAAAACTACTGAAAAATCAAAAATAGAATAAAAAACAGCATTAAAAATAGCACACCCTGGAGGAGGAGCATTCTGGCATTTAAACGCCAGAAACAAGTATCTGTCTGGCATTTAACGCCAGAAACAAGCATCTACCTGGCGTTAAACGCCAGAAACAGGCTACATTTGGGCGTTTAACGCCAGAAACAAGTAGCAGTCTGGCGTTAAACGCCAGGATTGCACAGCAAGGGCGTTTTACACACCTAATTGGAGCAGAGATGTTAAGTCCTTGACCCCATTGGATCTGTGGATCCCACAGGATCCCCCACAGAATCTGTGGACCTCACAGGATCCCCATCTACCCCTCCTCTTTCTTCCTTTTCTCAAGGACGAGCAAACTTTCTAAGTTTGGTGTGGTAAAAGCATTGCTTTTTGTTTTTCCATAACCATTAATGGCACCTAAGGCCAGAGAAACCTCAAGAAAGAGGAAAAGAAAGGCAAAAGCTTCCACCTTCGAGTCATGAGAGATGAAGAGATTCATCTCAAGGGTCCATAGCTCAATAGTAGAGCATTTGACTGCACATCAAGAGATCATGGACCTCAACAAGAGTATGAGGAAATTCCTCACCATGAAATCCTTGAGATACCTCAAGGGATGCACTTCCCTCCACAAAACTATTGGGAGCAAATCAACACTTCCCTAGGAGAATTAAGCTCCAACATGGGACAACTAAGGATGGAGCACCAAGAGCACTCCATCATCCTCCATGAGATTAGAGAAGATCAAAGAGCTATGAGAGAGGAGCAACAAAGACAAGGAAGAGACATAGAGGAGCTCAAGAGCACCATTGGTTCTTCAAGAAGAGGAAGACGCCACCCTCACTAAGGTGGACCCATTCCTTAATCTCCTTGTTCTTATTTTCCTGTTTTTCGGTTTTTGAGCCTTATGTTTTAATTATGTTTGTGTCTTTACTATATGATCATTAGTGTTTAAATGTCTATGTCTTAAAGAATGTCCTATGAATCCATCACCTCTCTTAAATGAAAACTGTTTTAATTACAAAAGAACAAGAAGTACATGGTTTTGAATTCATCCTTGAAACTAGTTTAATTATTTTGATGTGGTGACAATACTTTTTGTTTTCTGAATGAATACTTGAACAGTGCATATGCCTTTTGATATTGTGGTTTATGAATGTTAAATATGTTGGCTCTTGAAAGAATGATGAAAAAGGAGAAATGTTATTGATAATCTGAAAATTCATAAAATTGATTCTTGAAGCAAGAAAAAGCAGTGAATAGAGAAAAGCTTGCAAAAAAAAAAGAGAAAAGAAAAATGGCAAAAAAAAAAAAAGAGAGAAAGAAAAAGAAAAAAAGCAAGCAGAAAAAGCCAAAAGCTCTTTAAACCAAAAGGCAAGAGCAAAAAGCCAATAGCCCTTAAAACCAAAAGGCAAGGGTAATAAAAAGGATCCAAGGCTTTGAGCATCAATGGATAGGAGGGCCTAAAGGAATAAAATCATAGCCTAAGCGGCTAAACCAAGCTGTCCCTAACCATGTGCTTGTGGCGTGAAGGTGTCAAGTGAAAACTTGAGACTGAGCGGTTAAAGTCGAGGTCCAAAGCAAAAGAAGAGTGTGCTTAAGAACCCTGGACACCTCTAATTGGGGACTTTAGCAAAGCTGAGTCACAATCTGAAAAGGTTCACCCAGTTATGTGTCTGTGGCATTTATGTATCCGGTGGTAATATTAGAAAACAAAGTGCTTAGGGCCACGGCCAAGACTCATAAAGTAGCTGTGTTCAAGAATCAACATACTGAACTAGGAGAATCAATAAAACTATCTAAATTCTAAGTTACTATAGATGCCAATCATTCTGAACTTCAAAGGATAAAGTGAGATGCCAAAACTATTCAAGCGGCAAAAAGCTACTAGTCCCGCTCATATGATTGGAGCTAAGTTTCATTGATATTTTGGAATTTATAGTACATTCTTTTCTTTTCATCCTATTTGATTTTCAGTTGCTTGGGGACAAGCAACAATTTAAGTTTAGTGTTGTGATGAGCGGATAATTTATACGCTTTTTGGCATTGTTTTTACATAGTTTTTAGTATGATTTAATTAGTTTTCAGTATATTTTTATTAGTTTTTAAATAAAAATCACATTTATGGACTTTACTATGAGTTTGTGTGTTTTTCTGTAATTTCAGGTATTTTCTGGCTGAAATTGAGGGACTTGAGCAAAAATCAGATTCAGAGGTTGAAGAAGGACTGCAGATGCTGTTGGATTTTGACCTCCCTGCACTCAAAGTGGATTTTCTGGAGCTACAGAACTTCAAATGAGGCACTCTCAATTGCGTTGGAAAGTAGACATCCAGGGTTTTTCAGAAATATATAATAGTCCATACTTTGCCTGAGTTTAGATGACGCAAACTGGCGTTCAACGCCAGCTTTCTGCCTTATTCTGGAGTTAAACGCCAGAAACAGGTTGCAAAGTGGAGTTAAACGCCAGAAACAGGTTACAAACTGGCGTTCAACTCCAAGAAAAGTCTCTACATGTGTAAAGCTCAATGCTCAGCCCAAGCACACACCAAGTGGGCCCCGGAAGTGGATTTCTGCATCATTTACTTATCTCTGTAACCCTAGTAACTAGTTTAGCATAAATAGGACTTTTTACTATTGTATTTACATCTTTGATCAATTTTATGCTATCTTAGACCTTTATGGGGGCTGGCCATTCGGCCATGCCTGAACCTTCATCACTTATGTATTTTCAACGGTAGAGTTTCTACACACCATAGATTAAGGTGTGGAGCTCTGCTGCTCCTCATGAATTAATGCAAAGTACTGTTGTTTTTCTATTCAATTCAAGCTTATTCCTATTCTAAGATATTCATTCGCACCCAAGAACATGATGAATGTGATGATTATGTGACGCTCATCACCATTCTCACCTATGAACACATGCCTGACAACCACTTCCGTTCTACATGAAGATGAGATAGAATGAGTATCTCTTAGATATCTAATACAGGGGACCGAGTCCGAGATATTAGAGTCTTCGTGGTATAAGTTAGAACCCATGGATGGCCATTCCTGAGATTCGGAAAGTCTAAACCTTGTCTGTGGTATTCCGAGTAGGATCCGGAAAGGGATGGCTGTGACGAGCTTCAAACTCACGAGTGCTGGGCGTAGTGACAGACGCAAAAGGATAGTAAATCCTATTCTAGTATGATCGAGAACCGACAGATGATTAGCCATGCAGTGACAGCGCATTGGACCATTTTCACAAAGAGGACGGGAAGTAGCCATTGACAACGGTGATGTCCAACATACAACTTGCCATGGAAGGGAGTAGGAATGATTGGATGAAGACACCAGGAGAGTAGAGGTTCAGGAGGAACGAAAGCATCTCTATACGCTTATCTGAAATTCTCACCAATGAATTACATAAGTACTTCTATTGTTATTTTATGTTTTATTTATCTTTTTATTATCAATTCACCATAACCATTTGAATCCGCCTGACTGAGATTTACAAGGTGACCATAGCTTGCTTCAAGCCGACAATCTCCGTGGGATCGACCCTTACTCACGTAAGGTTTATTACTTGGACGACCCAGTACACTTGTTGGTTAGTTGTGCATAGTTGTGACAAAGTGTGATTCACGTTTGAGAGCACCAAGTCTTTGGTGCCATTGTTGATGATCGCAATTTCGTGCACCATGACCCGTGACAATCACCCTTGTTCTACATGGATTCCGTGTGATTCCTTACCTGGATAGCATTGAACTAAAGCTAGAGATTGCATTGCAGATTCCTATAGAGCATCTGAGCAACTTTAGATATGTGACATATAATCCCGTTGACTATGGGTGTGTGAAGTTTTTGTGGCGTTAAGGCTAGAGTCAGAGAAGCAGCACTCTCTGATCCGGAAGATCTGCCTTGTCTGTGGCACCTTGAGTAGGATCGTGAAGGGGACACAACTAGAAAATTGCTTAATACAGATAGATTTACAGACAGATTTAGTCTTTGTTACAGACGGATTTTTGGTTACCGACGGATTTTTTTTGTCAAAAAATTACCGACGGATTTTTTCTCGGTAAATTCTGTCCTCCATTTCCCTGAATCGGCGAACTTTTCGACAAATTTTCTAACGGTAATTACAGACGGATTTTCCGTCAGTAATTACAAACGGATTTTCCGTCGGTAATTGGCAACATATTTTCTGATAGATTTTTTGTTTGTAATTTGAACCTTGGAAAATCATCCCACACTCTGAATACAAACAGAAAATTCGTCTGTAAATCCGTTAGTAAGGTAAAATAGCATTTTTTTAGATGTTTTTTTCTTATAAAATAAACTTAATTTCATACAAAATAAACATAAATTTAATGAATACAAATTTTCATCTAGTTTTTATCTAACTTGTATCCAAACATTTATAGTATTTTAAAATAACTAATATTTGATATTAGCAATAGAATCAAACATGATGTTTGGTTTTAACAATGTATCAAGAACAAAGACATTTAGTAATCTCCTCTAAATAGTCCAATATCATTAGTATATATTTCTTACAAGAGATAATCATTTATAAATTTATTTTGATCTAAATTGATTTTGTGATGAGGGCTTCACTTAATTTAATTTTTCTTGCATCCATCTTGTGAGCATGTCAATTTCCCATCAATTTTGCCTGTTAACAAGACAAAACAATAAAGCAGCATTAACATCTGTAAACAATCATGCAAAAGGGCCAAATAAATACAATTAACATGAATGAAATTCTACCTTGATTATTCAAAGTGCAAATATAGCCATGTCTCTTTCACTAGCTGCATTAACTACACATGCTGAACCCTGCTTTTACAATAGAAACACAGTAAGGGGACTGGTAATAGACACACACTAATTCGTAATATTCTAATAAGACAAAGTCAAGTCACTGGTGGTTTTCTTCTGATAACTTAAGAATGTAGAAACTAAAGTGCATTATCAATTTCTGTATACCTTTTTCAGACTGCATAGATGCTGGCAAATTGCATCTTGTCCTCCTTTCCTCAAAAGTTCAATGGAAACAGAAGTAACAGTGGATGCAGGTATTCGACCACCAGTCTTCTCTTCTACCCACTAATTGGATAAATATCTTTTAAAAAATTTATTCTATGCCAATATAAAAAAAAGCCAGCACAATCCAATAATAAAAAAGAACAAAGAGGCTTTTACATCACGCAGATTCGAAGATTTGTAGCCAAAGGCAGCATCTTTAGCAAACTCTGTGTCCCCTGCAGGAATGCTGGATATGAGGCTTATAGAAGATGTCATATTCATTCATTTTCAAATGTTCAACAACACATAACTAGAGAAGATTAAATCTTGTTAAACAAGTTTCATAACCTATTCCCATGTATGGTTGTTTCTGTGAGATGGAAGCTATGTAATACAAGCTCAATTTCTACAATCAAAAGTAGTGGTTAAACTACCTAGCTAAGCTTCAGTAGTTCCAACTACTTTCTCAACTTCAACAATGGTGTTTCGAGCATCATCGATTTCAGAACCTTCCTTCTCATTTGATTCCTCTAGCTCAGCCTAAAAGAGGACATAAAAATGGCCCACATGCCATGAATCAGAAGCATAACATATAGACTCAATTTTAAGCATATGCGCAACTTGGACTTGCTATTTGAAAACAGAGAAAACAAAACAAAAATATAGATCAAACATAATGAAGAAAGAAGTACAAATTATTTCAAACAAATAAATGAACCTTCATTGGCTTGCTTAAGAGAACAAAAGTAATTGCACAATAGATTTCTCTTTAGTTGTCAACTTCTATATTTCAGTTTAATACATTTTGGAAAAGATTTTGTTATAAAATTTTTTGGCAGAGTACCAATCAAAGCAGTGCCTCAATCTTCCACTAATAAAATAAATAAGTTGTTTATCACATTGAGATTATGATTAGATGAATAAAAATGAAGGGACACACAGGAATCAAATCAACAAATACCGCACTAATCAACTCAAAGATAACCCAACTCATAACATCATTAATGGGTACCAATACCATCATCCATTGGAAACAAAAATCCAAGGCATGAAATGCAAAGCATGTAAAATGTTTGCAACATGAGAAAACAGCACAAAACTAAGGCATAAGTTAATAACCATGGAAAAAGAAAACAAGAAAATGTACATTACCAATGCTCCTTTTAAATCCGCGAGTGCGGCCTCAAGGCACTTGTGGCAATCAGGAATCATCATCCTAGACTCAGCCAGCACATTTTCCTGTCCAAAATATCAAGTCAACAAACAAAACTTGTAATCATTATTCACCGTATCATCACTGACCTTAGTGATTTTCTAAAAACAATTAAGGAGGAAAATCCACACCCTACTAGGATGTACAATTTAAAAACTTCAATCTAATAATAACTATATTTAAAAACAATCACATATTTTTTTTTGCATAAATAGATAAATTGAAATTAGATACCTGTTGCTTGAGATCATAAGGGTCAGCACCCTTCTCCTTCATGTCAGCAGTTTTTGCAGTTTTTCTCTCAACTTCCTTCTCACAAGATACTAATAGAGTAGATACTTGATTGCTGGAATTACTATAGCTCTAAATTTATTTATCTCAAACCTTGCTTGTTTTACCTTTGGATATGATTCTTATAAATTCATGCATGATTATAAGTGGACTTATTGCAGTGAAGTTTTATCCATATTGAAGAACTACTAACGAGATTGTAGCATTACACTTCTGAAGTTTTATCCATATTGAAGAACTACTAAACTAAACAATCAAGAGATTTTTCTTGGTCTCGTTAGGTACTTGAGCAAAAGAGCCACTTAAGGAGTGCGATTATAGATGTGTAGTGCGATTTCTCACTCTAATTGAAGAAGTCCATCGTAGATCCCAGGCATCGATGAAGAATGCGAGACAACATTAGGGATGATGATGCAGGTTCAAAGCAGAAGCAGAACCAGCTGAAGAAGCCTCCATTGAAGAAGACAAAGACTGTGTTTAAGTGAAGAAGCCAACTGAAGAAGCCTCCATTTAAGCATGGATATTAGATTTACATCCATGATAAAGCATTCTATGCTGCTATTATAGATGTGTCCACAACTCCACATGAAGCATCCATTTAAGTGCATCTAATTGTGCATACCTAACTAAATAGACAGTCATCTATTCATATATAACTCGGTCATTGAAATTATTTGACTCTTAAGTCTTATCCCCACTATCTTAAAAGTTATATAACATACAAGATTTGATTGCCTAATAGTGTATATGCATTATCAACATCAAAATTGATCTCATTACTAAAATTAAGACCAATGGAGAATGCTAATATTTTTCTTCAATTTTTCGTAGTCACCACCTGAAGATTCTATTGTCAATTAATATGGACATTCTCAAATAGTATAATACAACAGAACCTCAAACTCTTAACAAGCTAAAGAAAGTCCAATGCAATGAAAATTGATTGAAAAGCATTATTAATTTGTAATAACTAATAACCATAACCAAAATAAAAGAAAAAACACACCTTCTGGTCATTTCTGGGAACACCATAACCACTGTAATACATCTGACCTACTAAGACCTACATGTTTATGTCCCCAGCTTTAGCTTCTTTCAGAGTGTCTCTAAACCACCGTTTCACACAATCTGCAACAACCGCTGAAAGTGGCACACGCCCATTGCTCTCAATTCCACTACTACTATCCATTTATGATTGATAACCCTTCTTCAAATCACTATAACTTCAACAACTTTCTTTTTTTTCTTTTTTGGGGGGGTTGGTAACTGCTAATGAGAGACTGGGAAAAAAGGGTTTCGTAAAGAAAAAGGTTGAATTTTTGGAAAACTAATGAAAAACTATCAAATAATGGGTATGTTTTAGATTGAGCTAAAAGCTTAAAACACTAAGAAATATAGTACACAGAACGGCAAACTGAATGGCAAAGCTAAAAACCTGCGGGTTCATTCAAAAAATTTTAACATAGGAGTTCAAGCACTGATGCTTCTCGATAAAATCACATCCAAGAATCAGGTCAAGCACTGATGATATAGGCAAGAATTTATACATGGAATTTGAGAGTAGCTAGCAACGTACCTTTTTGCTAAGATGAATAGTTGTAGACAAGACAGCTTAGTCCGTTACTATATATAGCTTGATGAGAAATTACAAAAGCATTGATAATGAATATTATTATTTAGTGTGCATAAAGATATATTCAAAGACATGCATGCAAGCAATGTCACCTTAAATTGGTAACCCCAATTCTATTGAAACGACTACTTGACACCTTACTCCTTAAATGTGAATGATAATGAAGAAGAGTATTATTGGAACAAGCATATCTGTATCTATCATAATCAAGTCTCTATCTTGGTGCACTCTGTGATCTAACCTTAGCTCTAGAAGAGTGCGTGTTAGACATGTAGTTGGGGTGCCCTGCATTGCCATGGAAGGAGCACTGTGCCTCCTAGATGATGACGAAGACAATAATATTTGTGGGCTGTTATCGGCAATTCTTGAACACACTTCTTCTTTTCCTTTCAATGACCTTAGTGGTGGTTTCCATGTGTCTACTTCCAAAATCTTGTCACTCATCTTCTCCTCATCGTCATCTCTGTTTTCTCTTTCTTTCATCCATCGCTCTAACCAAATCGAACCAAACCGTGCCCCCCTCTCCCACTTGCTGTTTCAGAAGTGTGCATTGGAACTACATCTCTGCCACCAGTTCAACAAGAAAACTTATGTGTTAATAACTACTAACATTTAGATGATTAATATGAGGAAGAATTAGAATTTTATACCTTTAAAATAGAAGATCCATTAAATTTAGTACTATATTCTTCAGGGACCTTCCAAGTCATAATTAAGAAAACCTCAGGTCACCAAGTTCAAATAGAACAACAAGGCAACACACAATAAACAAGTTTCAAGAGCACAATGACAAAAAGAAATATTAAATACCCTTGGTGAAGGCAGAACACGACCATCCACTTGAATAAAGCCGGTGCTTATAGAAATTTCACAATTTTGAAGCATAGGTTCAGAACCATAGTTACTGGTTGTTAGTGCCTAACAAAACAATATTTAATAAGCTTCCTTAACCAAGGCATAAGCAGTGTAACCACATCACTTAAAATTTAGAATAACAACGTACATCAGATAAAACCCTCATCCTCTCCAGTGACTTTTGCCTGGACTTCTCTACCAATGAAGCCCTTTGAAGCGTGGACAACATGGACTTCTCTACTAATGTTAAAACAGTCACTTCTTCAATACCATCATCACCATCCCTTCCACCTTTCTTTAGAGAAAACCTGCAAAATTCATCAAAATCAATATCAAACTATGAAAGTTAAAAACTATAGAAAGCAATGGCCTACCATGAATTTTAGGTCAAAGAAGCTTCGATTGCAGAAAATAATTCATCAAAATCAAAGTAAACATGCATATTCAAACAAAGCACAAAAGCAGAGTATGATAAACCTAAAACTAGCACAGAAAAATTGAGACCTAAGATTTATCACGAAGAACAGAATCACAAAATCAGGATATATATATATATACACCTGAAATTTGAGATGGTTACGAGAAGAATTGAGAGAGCGAGTTGAGATTAGATGGAAGAAGAGCTAGAGGGAGCAGATGTGATGAGAGTGGCGGCAGAGAGAGCTTTGCGACGATGGGAGTAGATGCGACAATGGGAGTAGATGCGACGAGAGCGGCGGCGGAGGGATCTCGTGCGACACAAGGGATGACAGAGAGAGATTGTGCGACGCAACGGCGGCAGCGGCGGTGGTAGAAGAAGCAGAAGTAGCAGCCACAGAGAGAATAAGTAGCTCATGCTATGGAGAGGAGAAGAAGCTCGTGTTTCATTTGGAAGAAGCTCGTGTTTCATTTAGGTTTAATTCAATATTTTCAACGGAAAATTTTAAATACAGACGGATTTTCTGTCTGTAATAATTTAATAAAATATAGCATTTTTGTCCATTTAATTACAGATGGATTTTCCGTCTGTAATCATTTCCCATGGAAAAAAAATTAATTTTTCCGACAGAATTATCGATGGATTCTCTTTTCCGTCTGTAATTTATACTAATTCATTTATTGTTTTCCAAAAAAAAATCCTTCTGAAATTCCGTCTGTATTTCCGTGGGATAAAATCCGTCAGAAATATCCATCTGTAATAACTAGTTTTCTAGTAGTGGGAGTGGGCTGCTTAGAGCTTCATCTTCTGCTACAATGAGAAACCTAGAGATGGCTTGATGAGAGGACATGAGCCATCTCAACATGGTGGATTGCTGCAATAGAGGAGGTTAACTTGATAAGAGGACATGAGTTAATCACTTACGGCTGCCATTGAAGGAATCAGAAGGTTATTGAAGAAGACAGTAAGAAAAGTTAATCCAGAAAGACAAAGCATCTCCGAAGCCTCAACCATTCTATCACCATTGAATTCTCATCTATCTAGTAATTTTCATTTATTTAATTCATTTTATATGCTTTTCGTGACAAACTATAATTTCTATCCACCTAACTAAGATCTGCAAGGTGTCCACTGCTTGCTCAAACCAACAATCCTCGTGGGATCGACCCTGACTCACCTCAGGTATAACTTGGATGACCTGATATACTTGCCGGTCTATCTGTGCAAATTCTGCGGAGCCAGTTTCGTGCACCAAGTTTTTGGCGACATTGCTAGGGATTGTTCGGATTTGACAAACAACCGAATTATCTTGTTGCTTAGATTAGGTACTTTTTAATTTTGTTTGAGTCTTTTATTTTTCTTTTTCGAAAAAAATAAAAAAATTTTCAAAAATCTTTGCTTTTCTTTTTTATCTTTATCTTTTTTGTTTGAGTCTTTGTTCTTGTTCTTGTTAAAGTTTCTAATTTTCTTGCTTTCTTTTCAAAAATAGTGTCTTTTATTTGAGTCTTGTGTCAATCTTTAAGTTTGGTGTCCTTTTTGAGTCATTTTAAGTCTTTAAGTTTCTTTTCTTTTCTTTTCTAAAATTAGAGTCTTTGATTTCAAAATTCTTAAGTCTGGTATCTTTGAGTATTTTCCTTTAAAATTTTCAAAATTAGTGTCTTTGATTTTCAAAATTTTTAAGTTTGGTGTCCTTTAGTTGTTCTTTGTTTGCTTTGAATTTTCGAATTTGTTCTTTCTTGGTATTCAAGTTGTTCTTGTTTCTTTTCTTGTTTTGATCTTAAAATTTTTAAGTTTGGTGTCTTTTGGTGTTTGTTTTCTTAATTTTCGAAAACCAAGTGTCTTTTGATCTAAAAATTTTAAGTTTGGTGTATTTTAGTTATTTTTCTCTTTCTTCATTAATCCAAAAAAATAAAAAATATCTTTTCTATCTTTATTTTAAAATTATTTTCGAAAATTCTAAAAATTTTCAAATTTTAATTTCAAATTATTATCTTATCTTATCTTAAAATCAAATCTTTTCAAAAATCATATCCTTTTCAAATATTTATCTTATCTTTTTTTATCTTTCTTTAAACTTTAAAAATCTTATCTTATCTTATTTCAAAATTCAAATTTTAAAACTCAATTTCAAAATTTCAAATTTCAAATTTCAAATTTCAAAATCAAATCTTTTTCAAAAATCAAATTTCAAATCTTATCTTTTCAAATCTTTAATCTTATCTTGTTTCAATTTCAAATTTTAAAATCAAATATTTTCAAATTCTTATCTTTTCTAATTTAAAAATTAAATCTTTTTCAAATCCTTGATCTTATCTTAATTTCAAATCTTTCTTAATTAGTTATTTGTTTTCTCTCTCTTCTTTTTCAAAACTTCCTAACTAATTCATCTCTCTTCTATTTTTGAAAACTTCCCTTTTATTTCTGGTGCGCGTGTACGCAAACCCCACACTATTTCGTATAACAGCAGCAGTACCAGCAAGTGTACTGGGTCATCCAAGTAATACATAAGCGAGTCAAGGTCGATCCCACGAGGATTGTGGCTTGAAGCAAGCTATGGTTGTCTTGCAGGTCTTAGTCAGGCAGAATCAGAAGGAGTTGTGTAAATTAGCTATTAAGAAGTTAGCTACTTGGAATTATATGCTGGGAATAGTAATACTGGGAATAAAGTTGAGAATTAGAGTTGCTTTGTCTTTCTAAAGTAACTCTGGTACTATCATCTTCTTTGCTTGTGAATGATCTTCTTCTATGGTAGGCTGTAAGTGATCAAAGCCATTGCCCGTGGTCATTAATCTCCTCTGCTACAGAATAAAAGCCAGGGCCCTTGCTCATTCAATCCAATGGAGGGTGAAGCGCATAGCAATCCATTCTCTTGGCGACCCTACTCAAAACTCCACAGACAAGGTAGAATCTTTTGGATCAGAGAACATAGCTTCTTGGATCTAGCCTATACCACGGAGACCTTAATCTCCCCGAAGATCGGCTGAACTGGTGTCTCGAGAAGTCCCCAACAAAATCGTGGATTAATTGTCTGAGAGATGTGATAAACCACTATTTCATGGTTTATCTTGTGCTCAATTGAGTGGTTTTTATCAACTCTTTAACCACTTATTCATACTATTTGCATGGTTTTACATTTGCCTTCCTAATTATGTGCTTTGATTGAAAACATGCTTCTTTGGCCTTTATATTGCTAATATTAATCCTCTCTTATCACCATTAGATGTCTTGATATGTGTGTTAAGTGTTTTCAGAGATTACAGGGCAAGAATGGCTTAGAGGATGGAAAGGGAGCATACAAAAGTGGAAGGAATACAAGAAACTGGAGAAACTGCTAAGCTGTCCAGCCTGACCTCTTCGCACTCAAACGGCTATAACTTTAGCTACAGAGGTCCAAATGATACGGTTCCAGTTGCGTTAAAAAGCTAACGTCCGGGGCTTTGATTTAATATATGATTTGCCATAGCTGCTCCGAAGTTAGGCGACGCGAACGCGTGAATGACGCGCCCATATCGCATCTGCGAACTTCAATCCGCGCGGACGCGTGGACGACGCCTCCGCGTCACTTTTCCGCGACCTGAACGTAACAGAAATCGCAGGGGGCAATTTCTGGGCTGTTTTTGACCCAATTTTCAACTCATAACACACAGATTGGAGACTATAAAGTGGGGGAATTCATCCATTCAAAAACAAGCTTTTCATAATTCACTTTTCATGATTTAGATTTAGCTTTGAGGGAGGTTCTCTCCTCTCTCTTTAGGATTAGGATTTAGATTTAGGATTTTATTCGCTTTCAGGATTATCTCTTTTTATCAGGTTCAATATTCCTTTTTGTTACTTTCTCAATTTTAATTTATGAATTCTTCTATGTTACAGATTACTCTTTTAAATTAATGTTATTTGAGGTATTTCAGTTTACAATTGTTTCTTTTATTTATATCGCTGTTGCTTTCCATCTGAAGACATTTTTATTCCGGTAGATTCACTTTTTCCTTTTTGGTCTTGGTTAAGAAATTAGTAACTCAGGAGTTATCAAACTCAACATGATTGATAATCATTATCTTTGCTAATTGAATTGAACTTCAATAATCCCAATCTTTCCTTAGGGATTAACTAGGATTTGAAGATCTAACTAATTAGTCACTTGACCTTCCCTTGCTCTAGCAAAGGTTAACTAAGTGGAATTAAGATTCAATTTTCATCATCATTGATAAGGATAACTAGGATAGGACTTCCAATTTCTCATACCTTGCCAAAAGTATATTTTACAGTTATTTATTTATTTTACAGTCTTTTACTTATTTTAATTGCAATTTAAATTACTTGTTCCTCATCTTCAAAACCCCGATTTACAATCTCCATAACCAATAATAAGAACATACTTCCCTGCAATTCCTTGAGAAGACGACCCGAGGTTTAAATACTCAGTTATCAATTTTAAAAGGGATTTGTTACTTGTGACGACCAAAACGTTCGTACGAAGGGATTTCTGTTGGTTTAGAAACTATATCTACAACGCGACTATTTTTATAAAATTCTTTACTAGCAAAAATCCTAACGTCAAAATGGCGCCGTTGCCGGGGAATTGCAAATTATTATTGGTTATTGTAAATATTTAAAAAAAAATTCAGATTTTTATTTTAAAATTTTTATGTTATCTTATCTTATTTCAAAAATCAAATTTCAAAATTCAAATTTAAAAAATTTTCGAATTTCAAATTTCAAAATTTAAATAACGTTTTAATTTAAAATTGTTTTTATTTTTGTTTTTAACTTTTATTTGTTACTATGAACTCTCACCCCTTTGGCTATGAGTCTGGTTACAATTATGTTGCAGGAAGAGGAAATTACAATGAGAACATGCATCAAGGTTGGAACAATCAAAGATGGGAGGAGCCACAAGGATTTGATCAACCCTCATGGCAACAACCACCTCCAATGGACTATCAACAACCACCACCATATACCTATAAACCCTCTCCTCAACATGACTTTGGACTACCATACTCACAAGTCCCCTTCCACCATTCACCTCCATATGACCCTAACCCTCATCCACCAAACCAACCACCTTATGAGCCATATGAACCATATATAGAACCACCCCAATTCCAACCCAATTACTCCCAAGAACCACCACCTCAATATTTGCCATCTCCGTATCCATCAATCCAAGAGCACTATGATCCTACTTATGATAGCCAAGCACAACAAGAATCAAGGGATCGTCTCACAGAAACATGTGCAAAACTTCAAGCAACCCTTCACCAATTGAATCAAGCAATAAATCAATTATCTTCCAAACATTCAGATATTCAGGGAACCCCCATGGCTTCATGTGGGCAATCTAATGAAGAACGTAGCATGAAGGAGATACTAGAAACTCCAGTGGATAGTAAGGAGCATGACTTTGTACTGGAACAAGTGGAGAAAGCCGAAATTATCGAAGAAGAAGAATTGGTTGCAGACTTAGGGGATGCTGAACCTCCATGGGAAAGTCAGGTTATAGAACCTCCTTCTAAGGCAATTGAAATTAATGTTGAGGAGGGTGTACAACCTCCAAGGCATACCATGGTTGAAGACTTGGAAGAGGTTGATCAAGAAATGGAGACTAAAGAAGTAGAAGCACAGCCTCCCATGCCCTTGGTGAGCAATGAAGAAAAGATTGAACTGGAAGAAAGCTACCAAGAGGAAGAGCTTAAAATTGAAGAAGCTTGCAAAGAGGTGGAAGTTGTCAAAGAAGAGCACAAGGGAGTGGAGCTGGAAATCACCTTGCCAAAGTTATTGGAGACCCCTCTCCCTAAGTTGCCATCATCCTTCACAACATTTAAGTGGGTAAAATTCATACCCCTTAGCTTTCTAATCCCACTTGAATATGGGCTACTGGAGACGGATGGTCAACTTGGAGCTCTTTGTGGCATTAAGAGTAAGAGAAAGATGGTCAGTGGTAAGAATTGTCCTGCAAGGTTCATTATGGTTGGAAGCTTTAAGTTTAAACGCAAGGGTTGGTGTAGAGCTCAACTGAATGGGTCTAGGAAGTTGTTTGGCCGCTTCAGTGAGAATTCTAAGACTGAACCACCCGGATGGAATCATGATAATCAGCTAGACGACGGGTGCAAAGCAAGATTTGGGACCCCGGAATTTATTTTGGCAATCAACACTTTTGGGGCCTTGTCACTTGCTTTAACCTGCTTGAAGGCTTTCTGCGCCTAGTTTGGGATCCCGGAGGCCATTGGAATTACAAACATTAGTGGAGATTCCTGGATGAGTTCAAGCACAAGCCGCCATAACAGGGAGCTCACCAAATGTCCAACTTAAAGACTTTAACTAAAAGTGCTAGGTGGGAGACAACCCACCATGGTATGATCATTCCTTTTTCATTTTTTTATTTAGTTTTATTTGTTTTCAAGTTTTATTTTATTCTATTTCATTGAACCTGGAATTACTCATCACATTCATATCATTTTGCATTCTGCATACTGCATAAAAAAAATTCAGGCGACGCGATCGCATCATCGACGCGTCCGCGTCGCAGGTGGTTCAGGAAGAATAAGAAAACGAACAGAAAGTCACGCGAGAGCGTGGCTGGAGGCGTGCCTTTGGCACAAATCATCCCACGCGACTGCGTCGCTGACGCGTCCACGTCATCCACGCAGCCGCGCGACCTGGAAATCGACGTAAGTAAGGGTGCACGACCGAAAGTTGTGCGAGAGTGGTGCTGGACTGGTGCTGATCGCACACGCCTTACCACGCGGACGCATGGCTCACGCGTCCGCGTCATATCCTTCTAATGGCCACTCACGCGATCGCATGCCCCACGCGATCGCGTCACCCAACATTTGGCGCCATAAGAGTTTAAACAGAGAGTTGTGCGAATGCGAGGCTGCACTCGCGCCACTAGCACAAATCGAGTCACGCGATCGCATGACCCATGCGTCCGCGTCGCCTGACCTTCTTGCGCACCACGCGACCACGTCACCCACGCGACCGCGTCGCCTCCGTCGCACAACTTATCCAGACCAGCGCTAATTATCCTATCTTTTCTTTTCTAATCCTAATTTCTTCTATCTTTTCTTCTTTCTTCTTTCTTTCTTACTTTATTTCTTTCCCTTCCCATTCTTCTTATCTTTCATTTTATTTTACTTATTTTATTTGCATATTTCATTCATTGCATCTTAATTTTGTGCATATTTTTATTTTTCTTTCTAAATTCATTATTTTTCCTTTGGTGTTAAAATTTTCTTATTTAACTGTTGCATTTTCTCTTAAATTATTTTGGGTGCTTAGTGACTTGTTTTATTCTGATTGGGTAATATTATTTAAATCAATGACAATCTTTTATATCTGTATTACTTTTGCATTGACATGAATTTATATTATCTCTCCTTCCCCACTCTCTTCCCTATTGTTGCAAATTCTGCACCATTGATATGCCATGTGCTTCTATTGTTTTCTCACGAACATGTTGAAGCTTCCATGTAAATGAGACCCTTATCATCTGGCATTAATACCCATATTTTATTTATTTTCTATCTTTTGGGTTACTTTTCTTCTTTTTCTCTTCTTTCAGGCTGGCCACCGAAGACGGAAAAAGGGAAAAACTTCTAAAAAGGGGAGACAAACAAGTCCATCTGCACAATCCTTGAAGAAAAGCATCAGTTGGAACAACCCGTCCACCTGCACATCTCAGCATGCACCGAAGACGGTGCAATCATTAAGTGTGGGGAGGTCGATACCGATCTCCATGGGTTAGTTACCTTCTTCTCAACACCAATGTTTTATTTTCTCTGTTAATTCATTGTTGCATTTGCATATTTAATTGCATGTTTGTTTGATTTTATGCATTTAGTTAAGTAATATTTTCTTTTTCAAGAAATTTTTATAGTATTTCACTAATTTAAATTGAAAAAAAAAATTTTTTGTTAAACTTGTTTGAAGTTGTATTTGGAACATGGTTTTTGAGTCAAAGAACACACAGCCCGTGAGATTTTGAGCTTATTTACATGGTTACATTATTTAACCATAAATTTTTATTCTTGTGTGTTTTCTTCTTTATGATTGCAATCTTTGCTTTGTTCCATTCTATATGTCCACTATTTAGTGTATTTACATGCTTGCATATGATTGAGGCCATTATTTGTTATTAGCTCACTTATCCCAAATAAGCCTACCTTTTACATCATCCTTGTTAGCCATTTTGAACTTTTTAACCCCCTTCTGTTTCATAACCACATTACTAGCCTTAAGCAGAAAAACAAAATAAAAATCCCAAGCTGAATCCTTGGTTAGCTTAAGATAGATATTGTGTATAATTTAAGTGTGGGGAATTTTATGGGAACATGGGATGATATGAAAAAGTCGGAAATTAAATTGAATAAGTTATTTGAAAATTTGGGAAGCATGCTCATGTGAAATCAAAATAATTAAATTACCATGTGCATTGAAAAAAAATATATTAAGTAATTAAATAAGGGGATACAAAAAAAAAGAAAAAGAAAAAAAAGAGAAAAATAATATTAAATGCAAAATGAAAAGAATCAATGCACATGGGACAAAATTCAAAAATAAGTTTGATACATAAGCATGTAATACAAAAGAAAAAAAAATTGGGTAGCTAGGTAAAGCATTTTAAAATTATATAAAGTATGTATATGTTAGGTGAGATCTTAGACTAATCAAGGATTCACTTTATAAAGCTCACTTGGCCATACATATATCCTTACCTTTACCTCAGCCCCATTACAACCCTAAAAAGACCTCATGATGTTTGCATTGGTACATTAAATTTTTGTTGATTGGTTAGATGAAGAACAAAGTTTAGAAAGCATGATTAGAGAAGATTAGAGTGAATTACCCTATACACTTGAGAGACTAGAGTGATATACACTACCAGTGAGGGTTCAATGCTTGATTCTATGTTCCCTGCTTTCATGAGCTATCTTCTTACAAGTTTACTTGCTTTTTATTGTATGATTTGAATTAGTGAAATCTGATTTATGTTGGTCTTGAAGAGCTTATTTACTTTTAACCAAGTAGGTAGAAACATTTTGCATGTAGTTGCATTCATATAGATAGGTTGCATTTCATACCATTCCTCTTCATTCTTTATAGTTTCTCTTGAGCTTAGCATGAGGACATGCTAATGTTTAAGTGTGGGGAGGTTGATAAACCACTATTTCATGATTTATCTTGTGCTCAATTGAGTGGTTTTTATCAACTTTTTACCCACTTATTCATACTATTTGCATGGTTTTACATTTGCCTTCCTAATTATGTGCTTTGATTGAAAACATGCTTCTTTGGCCTTTATATTGCTAATATTAATCCTCTCTTATCACCATTAGATGTCTTGATATGTGTGTTAAGTGTTTTCAGAGATTACAGGGCAGGAATGGCTTAGAGGATGGAAAGGGAGCATACAAAAGTGGAAGGAATACAAGAAACTGGAGAAACTGCTAAGTTGTCCAGCCTGACCTCTTCGTACTCAAACGGCTATAACTTTAGCTACAGAGATCCAAATGATGCGGTTCCAGTTGTGTTGGAAAGCTAACGTCCGGGGCTTTGATTTGATATATGATTTGCCATAGCTGCCCCGAAGTTAGGCGATGTGAACGCGTGAATGACGCGCCCGCGTCGCATCTGCGAACTTCAATCCGCGCGGACGCGTGGACGACGCCTCCGCGTCACTTTTCCGTGACCTGAACGTAACAAAAATCGTAGGGGCAATTTCTGGGCTATTTTTGACCCAATTTTTAGCCCAGAACACATAGATTAGAGGCTATAAAGTGGGGGAATGCATCCATTCAAAAACAAGCTTTTCATAATTCACTTTTCATGATTTAGATTTAGCTTTGAGGGAGGTTCTCTCCTCTCTCTTTAGGATTAGGATTTAGATTTAGGATTTTATTCGCTTTCAGGATTATCTCTTTTTATCAGGTTCAATATTCCTTTTTATTACTTTCTCAATTTTAATTTATGAATTCTTCTATGTTATAGATTACTCTTTTAAATTAATGTTATTTGAGGTATTTCAGTTTACAATTGTTTCTTTTGTTTATATCACTATTGCTTTCCATCTGAAGACATTTTTATTCCGGTAGATTCACTTTTCCCTTTTTCCTTTTTGGTCTTGGTTAAGAAATCAGTAACTCAGGAGTTATCAAACTCAACATGATTGATAATCATTATCTTTGCTAATTGAATTGAACTTCAATAATCTCAATCTTTTCTTAGGGATTAACTAGGATTTGAAGATCTAACTAATTAGTCACTTGACCTTCCCTTGGTCTAGCAAAGGTTAACTAAGTGGAATTAAGATTCAATTTTTATCATCATTGATAAGGATAACTAGGATAGGACGTCTAATTTCTCATACCTTGCCAAAAGTATATTTTACAGTTATTTATTTATTTTACAGTCTTTTACTTATTTTAATTGCAATTTAAATTACTTGTTCCTCATCTTCAAAACCTCGATTTACAATCTCCATAACCAATAATAAGAACATACTTCCCTGCAGTTCCTTGAGAAGACGACCCGAGGTTTAAATACTCGGTTATCAATTTTAAAAGGGGTTTGTTACTTGTGATAACCAAAACGTTTGTACGAAGGGATTTCTGTTGGTTTAGAAACTATATCTACAACGCGACTATTTTTATAAAATTCTTTACTAGCAAAAATCCTAACGTCAAGATGTATAACCATAGCTGTTGGCTCGTGCTTTTCTTCCAGTTACTCACACGAACCCAAGTAGACGCGGATATTTGTCAAGCACGTTCATCTTAGTATAATGAACATATCTGATTTGTCAGATCATCCTGTTCATCACGATGAAGATCGGGATATACATCTTAGATATAGATCAAACACGGATTGAAGAAGAAGAAATAGTACTTTTATTAATTCATAGGACTAAGCAGGGCTCCTCCCCTCAACCTAGGAGGTTTAGAAACTCATACTGAGGTGTACAACAATGGTGAAAACAAAAAAAATGAGAGAAAGTGATGTAAAGTGTTCATCCCTCCCGAATGACATGAATAGAACCCCTTAAATACTAAGCTGATAACTAGTAAGGGTACAACAGTCTTTTTAGTGCTAAAATCTATTTTTAAGGCCCACTTGGTAAGTGTTTGGGCTGAGTTTGATGAGATCCACGCGCTATGAGGTCTTCTGGATGTGGAACGCCAGCTAGGGAGTCATCTCTGGGCTTTTGGATATTGGGCTTTACTTCCTTGGGCGCTAGACGCTAAAAATGACAGGAAGCTGGTGTTAGACGCCAGTTTTGGGCCTTCTAATTCGAAACAACATATAAATGATTATATATTACTGGAAATCTCTGAAAGTCAGCTTTCCATAGCCGTTGAGAACGCTCCGTTTGGACTTTTGTAGCTCCAGAAAATCTCTTCCGAGTGCAAGTAGGTCAGATCTGGACAGCATCTGCAATGCTTTCTCTGTCTCTAAATCAGACTTCTGCTCCATCTCCTCAAATTCAGCCAAAAAATACCTGAATTGGTACAAAAACACACAAACTCAAAGTGAAATCCAAAAATGTGAATTTAGCACTAAAACCTGTAAAAACTTAATAAAAACAAAATAAAACCTATTAAAAACTATATGAAAATGATGTCAAAAAGTGTATAAAATATCCGCTCATCACAATACCAAACTTAAACCGTTGCTTGTCTCCAAGCAACTAAAATCATAGTAGAATAAAAAGAAAATCAAGATATAATAAATTTATAAGTTTCAAATGAAGCTTAGTTAAAATCAGATGAGCGGGACTTAGTAACTTTTTGCTTCTGAATAGTTTTGGCATCTCACTATCCATTGAAACTTAGAATGGTTGGCATCTTTAGGAATTTAGAATCTACATGATATTATTGACTCTCCTAGTTCAGCTTATTTTGATTCTTGAACACAGCTTTCTGAGTCTTGGCCGTGACCCTAAGCACCTTGTTTTTCAGTATTACCACCGGATACAATAATGCCACAGACACTTTAACTGGGTGAACCTTTTTAGATTGTGACTCAGCTTTGCTAGAGTCCCCGAATAGAGGTGTCCAGAGTTCTTAAGCACACTCTTTTTGTTTTAGACCATGACTTTAACCGCTCAGTCTCAAACTTTTCACTTGACACCTTCACGCCACAAGCATGTGGTTAGGGACAGTTTGTTTTAGCCGCTTAGGCCAGGATTTTATTCGTTTTGGCCCTCCTAACCACTGATGCTCAAAGCCTTGGGCCCTTTTACCCTTGTCTTTTGGTTTAAAGGGTTACTGGCTTTTTCAATCTGCCCTCTTTTTCCTGCATTTTTGGGCAGTAATGGATTTTTCTGCTTTTTTTTTCACCATTTTGTTCTTTCTTTTTCGCATGCATATAATTTTTTTTCTTTTGCAACATGCTTTTTCTTTTGCTTTTTGCTACTTTTTCTTGCTTCAAGAATCAATTTTCAGATTTTTTCAAATTATCAATACTATTTTTCTTTTTTCCTTATTCTTTCAAGAGCCAACATTCTAAAATTTCAACTTCAAATATGCACTGTTTATTTCATACATTCAGAAAACAAAAGCAATTGACACCACATCAAACTAATTAAACTAATTTTATTTTAAACTTGAAATTCATGCATCTCTCAGTTCTTTTCAGATAAAAAAATTTTTTAAGTAAGGTGATAGATATATGGAACATTTTACAACTTTAAGACATCAATGCAAATGATCATGCAACTAGAACAAGAGAACAAATAATAAAACAAACAAAACAGAAAAATAACAGGAAAGGAGTAAAAGAGAACGAATCCACCTGAATGATGGTGGCTAGTGCTCCTCCTTGAGGATTCAATGTAGTGCTTGATCCCTTCAATGTCACTCCTTTGTCTTTGTTAAGGCGGCTGCACAGGCTAATGTGTATGCTCTCTAGTTTTTTCCATCCTCTTCTTCTATACTTAAGAGTGGTAGAAGTCACAAAGTAGGGCTTTGGCAACACCAAACTTAAGAGTTTTGCTCATCCTTGAGCAAATATGATCAATGGGGAAGAAGAAGGTGGGGTAGGTGGAGCTTCTATGGGACCCATTGGTCCTGAGAGGCTAGGGAATTCCTGATTTCCTGCTTTCTTGCACTGGCATTTGGACTTTGACACTCCACTTGGAGTGCTCTTTTTTCACTGTTGTGGATTCTGTCTCTATTCTAATTGCTGCATATGATCACGACCATAAAAGAAAACAAAATAAAACAAAAGGAAATAATTAATTAAGGTTAGGTTGCCTTCCAACGAGCGCTTCTTTAATGTCATTAGCTTGACGGAAAACTCCTTTCAAGGAGGAAGATAGTCATAGAGGAATAAATCTCTACTCCTTACTGGGAGCTTCCATCCTGTGCTCTCATGGAATAGCGTAATACGCTCAAGAGACAGGATTTTGTTCACTGCCTGAGGTAGGGTTGGGCTTGCAGCGGTATGCTGGTGTCCTTTCTTGTCACTTCCCTCTTCCATGATGAATACCATGATGGGATAAGTGAATACTACCATCTTCCATGGTGAAAAGCCCTCAGTAGGGATATTTTTGTTTTTCTAGCCCCTAGGTATCTTTCTTTTGGGGCCTTCCTCCTTGGTGGATGGTGTACATCCAACACCAAATTTACGTTTGGTCTTAGGACGGATTGAATGAATTCCATCCAAGGGAGGAGGCTTGGATGCTGAATCCTTTATGCAAGTGCCTCCCTGTCAGAGGGTAATGGCTTAAGCTCAAGCTCAGGAGGCTTCTCCTTTTCTTCAGAGGTTTTTAGAAGTTCTTCTGAGTCAGGCTAAGTATCATCAAGGATATCATCGAGCCTGTCCTTGAAGCTTTCGGCCACGTTGACTTCTTCCACCAGGGAATTAATGAAGTCAATGCTCATGCATTCCTTAGTGAGGAGGACTGTTTATGTCTCTCTCCAATACTTCTTATGACTTAGAATGTCCTTTATGAACTTTGCATAAGAAGGTATCTGTTCAAGAGCTTCTGCAAAAAGGGATCTTTATCTCTAGTGTTCTGAGATACTCCGCAAAGCGGGCGAACTATTTATCCCTTTCCTCTTGACAGAGTTTCTGAGAAAATGGCATCTTAGCCTTGTACTCCTCAACCTTGGTTGAAGGAGGCTGATGAATGGATTTTTGACGGTCTAGAATTTCACAAATGAAACCTCGTTGCAAGTATAGTTTCTAAACCAACAAAGAATCCTTTCATACAAAAATTTGGTTGTCACAAGTAACAAACCCCTAAAAATTAATAACCGAAGTATTCAAACCTCGGGTTGTCTCTCAAGGAATTGCAGGGAGGTGTAGTTTATTATTGGTTATGAGATGTATATTTTGGGGTTTTGAATAAGGAACAAGAAAAGTAAATTGCAAGAAACAAATTAATAGCTAAGAAAGCTCTTGGCAAGGCATAAGAACTAGAAGTCCTATCCTCATTATCTCCCTCAATTGTGACATCAATTGTCCATTGCTCCCACTTAGTTAACCTCTAATTATGAAGGAAATTCAAGTGGATAAATCAATTTGATTCCTCAAGTCCTAGTCAACTCCTAAGAAAAGACTAGCTTTAGAGGGATTCAAATCAACTAGCAACTTTTAATTATCAATCAACAAAGGAGTTTGATAACTCAAGAGTCTCTAATTACTCAACCAAAGCCAAAAGGAGAGAAATCTACACTAAAATCCAACCAAGCATTTTCTCAAATACTTGGGAGGCATAACATAAAAGCATAGTAAAGTAACACGGAATGAAAAATCTAAAACCAACAATTGCAAGCATCAATGATAACAAACGAAGAAAGGAACAATAATTATGAAATACCTCAAATTGCATAAAAGGGAAATTGAATCTAACATGAGAATTCATAAACTAAAATAGCAATATAAAGAGATCAACAAAGGGAATAAATAAACTAAAAAGCTAGAACAATTAAAAGTAGAAGAGAAACTAAATTGAAATAAGATGAAATTCAGAAATTGAGAAGAACTAAACCTAAAAATCCTAAAACCTAGAGAGAGGAGAGAGCCTCTCTCTCTAAAAAATTACTTTGAAAACCTAAAATTATGTGAATAAATTGTTGTCTTCTTGATTCCTTCACTCTGCAGCCTCTAATATGTGTTTTCGGGCTTGGAACTGGGCCAAAAGGAGCCCAGAAATCACCCCCAGTGTCTTCTACAATTTCTGCACGTGGCGCACGTCACGCATACACGTAATGCACGTGTGCACATCGCTTAACTGCATGGCAACTATAACAAATTGCATATCATTTTGAAGCCCCGGATGTTAGCTTTCCAACGCAACTGAAACTGCCTCATTTGGACCTTTGTAGCTCAAGTTATGGTCGATTTAGTATGAAAAGGTCAGGGTTGACAACTTAACAATTCCTTCAATTTCTTGTATTCCTTCCACTTTTGCATGTTTCCTTTCCATCTTCTAAGCCATTTCTGCCCTATAAACCCTGAAAACACTCAGTAAACATATCACAGTATCAAATAGTAATAAGAGGGATTTAAAATTAGCGAGTTTAAGGCCAAAGAAGCATGTTTTCAATTATAACATAAAATTAGGAAAGAAAATGTAAAACATGCAAATTATATGAATAAGTGTGAGTTTAGTGGATAAAATCAACTAAATTAAGCACAAGATAAACCCTAAAAATGGGGTTTATCAATTTTCCCACACTTAAACATTAACATGTCCTCATGCTAAGCTCAAGAGAACCAAAAGAGTGAAGAGAAATGGTAGAAAGTATGAAATACAACCTATCTATATGAATGCAACTAAATGTAAAATACTTTTACCTATTTGGTTAAAAGTAAAAAAATTCTCCAAGACAAACATAAATCAGATTCCACTATTTCAGATCACACAATAAGAGACAAGTAAACTTGTAAGCAGATAGCTCATGAAAGCCGGGAACATAGAATCAAGCATTGAACCCTCACTGGAAGTGTATATGCACTCTAATCGCTCAAGTGTCTAGGGTTAATCCACTGTACTCTTCTCTAGTCATGCTTTCTAAAACTTGTTCTTTATTTAACCAATCAACAAATATTTAGTGTGCGAATGCAAACATCATGAGTGCTTTCTAAGGTTGTAATGGGGCTAAGGTAAGGGTGAGGATACATGTATGGCCAAGTGAGTTATACTTTGAATCTTTGACTAACCTAAATTCTCACCTAACACACACACATACTCTATATAATTCTAAAATCATGCCTAGCTACCCAAAATCCCACTTTTTCATCACATACTCATGTATCAATTTTTAATTCCATCACATATGCATTGATCTTTTATTGAACTTAGCATTAGGGTTGTTTTATCCCCTATTCATTTATTTCTTTTTCTGTACTTTTCTTTTCTTTTCTCTTTTTTTTTTCAAACAAGAATGAAAACATAACATATCAATGCATATGGTTTTTTTGGTTTCACATGAGTAGGCACCCAAATTTCCAATATTCAAATAAAGTAGAAACACAACACATTCCCATTAACCCAGGTTCCCACAATTTCCCACACTTAGTTAACACACTATCTTAAGCTAACCAAAGATTCAAATCAGGTAATTAATTATTTTTCCGCTTAAGGCTAGTGATGTGGTAATATAAAGAACAAATGAGGATTAAAAGGCTCAAAGTGGCAAACAAAGGTAATTGAAATGGTCGGCTATTTGGGATAAGTGAGCTAATAACAAATGATGGCCTCAATCATATGTATGCATGCAAATACACTAAACAATGGACATATAGAATGGGACAAACTATAGATTGCAATCATAGATAAGAAAACACACAAGAATAAAAATTATGGTTAAATAATATAACCATATAATTAAGCAGGTTGTGTGTTCTTAGCTATAAACCATGTTCCAAATTACAATCTTCAAACAAGTTTAACAAAAAAAAGTTTTAATTTAAATTAGTGAAATGCTATAAAAAGGGTCTTGAAAAAGAATTTATCACTCCAACCAAGTAGTGGTAGAAGAACATGAACAAAATCAACAAACATGCAATCAAACATGCAAATGTAACAACTAATTTAACAAAGAAAATTAAACATTGGTGTTGAAATAGGAAATAACTAACCCATGGAAGTCGGTATCGACCTCCCCACACTTAAAGATTGCACCGTCCTTGGTGCATGCTAAGATGTGCAAGTGGATGGGCTGCTATAACTTATGCTTTTCTCCAAAGATTGTGTAGGTGGACTTGTCTGTCGCCCCATTGAGAAGCTTTTCCCTTCCCTTCTCGGTGGCCATCCTGAAAGAAGAGGAAAAAGAAGAAAAGTAACCCAGAAATAAAGATAAGAAAACAAATAAAGTATGGGTGGATTAATGCCAAATAATAAGGGTCTCAATTACATGGTAGCTACAACATGCAAGTGAGAAAATAGTAGAAGCAAATGGCATATCAATAGTGCAAAAAGTGTAACAATGGGGAAGAGATACTAGGTAATGAAAGACAGTATAAATTCATGTCAATGCAAAAGGAACACATGTGTCATAAAAAATTGGCATTAACAGATAAATAATATCATCCAACAGAGTAAAACAAGTCACTAAGCACCAAAATAATATCAGAAAAAATACAACAGTTGAATAAAAATATTTAACACCAATGGTAAAATAGGAAATTAGAAAAGGAGATAAAAATATGAATAAAATTAAAATGTAATGAAGGAAAGTATGCAAATGCAGTATGTAAAAGAGAATGAAAGAGAATAAGGATGAGAAGAAAGTGAGAAAAGAAGAAGAAGGAGTAAGAAAGGAGAGAAGAAAGAAGAGAAATAAAAAATTGGAAATGGAGTCGACGCGCGCGCCTGCATCACGCGTATGCGTGAAAACTGAAATATCCACTCGACGCATACGCGTCGCCCACGCGTACGCGTGGATGGCCAAAAATAGGAACTGACACGTGAGCATCGGTCACGCGTACGCGTGACCACTCGCGCGCCTCCAGCACCATGGCATCACAACTCTCTGTTCAGACACTTTTTTACGCTGATTGGGAAGCCCACGCGTACGCTGGGAAGCCAACGCGTATGCGTCATTGACGCTTACACGTGGATGGACTAATGTGCAGGTGACGCGTACGCGTGGGGCACGCATACGCGTGGGGTGGTTCGTGCTCCAGGCACCCCTCCCGCGCGTCTCCATCGCAAGTCTCTGTTCGTTTTCTCTTTATTGTGCAGTCACACATGACGCGTGCGCATCGTAGATGCTTGCGCGTTGATTCCTCTTTTTTTTAAATGCAAAATAAAAGTAAATATGCAGAACTGAAAATTAAAACTGACAGAAATAAATTAAAACTAATAAAAAAGAGGATCATACTATGGTGGGTTGTCTCCCACCTACCACTTTTAGTTATTGTCCTTAAGTTGGACATTTGGTGAGCTCCTTGTCATGGTGGCTTGTGCTTGAACTCATCTAGAAACTTCCACCAACGCTTGGACTTCCAATAAGCTCTAACATTTCCAAACAAATTCACTAAGCCTTGATGAAATTCTTCACAAGCTTCGAGCTCCCAAAGTTGATCCTCTTGTATGCCAGGATCCCAAATCTTGTTTCTACACTCGTCTTCAAGTTGATCATCATGATTCCATCCGGGTGGTTTAGCCTTGGAATTCTCATGTAAGCACTCAAACATCCTCCTAGACCCATTCACTTTGGTTCTACACCAACCATTGTTATCAAACTTTGAGTGTGCAACCATCATGAACCTAGAGTGACGCTTCCAACCACCACACAATTCTCCCTTACTCTTCAATCCACAGAGAGCTCTAAGTTGACCATCCGTTTCAAGCAACCCATACTCAAGTGGAATTAGAAAACCTAGAGATAAGAGATTTATCCACTTGAATGGTGTAAAGGATGATGGTGACTTAGGAAGGGGGACCTCCCCACACTTTGACAATGCAAGGTCCACTCCCTTGTGCTCCTCTTTAAATTCCTCCACCTCTTGACAAGTATCTACAACTTCAATTCCTTGTTCATCAATTTCTTCTTTGGCTATTTCACATCTACTGGAAGAGGATTCAATTGTAGATAGAAACTTATCAATTATTGAATCCATCTCATGATCAACCTCCTCCAAGTCTTCAACCATGACACGTCTTGGAGGTTGTACACCCTCCTCAACATCAAATTCAAACGTCTTGGAAGGAGGCTCTATGACTTGAGATTCCCATGGAGGTTCCGCATCTCCTAAGTCTTCAACCACTTTCTCTTCTTCAATAATTTCAGCTTTCTCCGCTTGCTCTAGTATAAAATCTAACTCCTCCTTGATAACTTCCACCTCTTGACAACTTTCTTCAATTCTCCCTGATTCTTCAACTACTCCTTCATCTTCAAGGGTCTCCCCTACCTCCACTTTTTGTGCCTCCACTTGCTTCTCTTAAAGTATGTATGCGTGAACCCGATCCATTACGTCCCTAAGACGATCCCTTCTCTCTTGTTCCATGTCAATAGCATAATTAGGATCATGTTGCTCTTGGATTGATGGATATGGGTGAAAAGTAAGTGCACCAGAGCTTGAGGGTTGAGTATTGGGGGTAACGGATGGATCCACATAGGATATAAGAGCTTGGAGAGTAGAGGTGAGACCGGTGAGAGCAGAGGTAAGTATGGTTTGAAGCTCTTGTTGCCCTTGGCGAATAACACTAAAGGTATCATCTATGGGAGCTTTGGGTGGATAGGAGGGTTCATCTGTTGGGAGAAAAGGCTCATAATACGGAGGTGGTTCTTCTTGATAAGGGTATGGAGATGGTGTATATTAAGGTGGTGGTTCTGGGTATGGTTCGCATGGTGGTTGGTGTAGTGGATAAGGGTTAGGGTCATATGGAGGTGAATGGTGGAAAGGGGCTTGTGAGTATGGTGGTTCAAAGCTATGTTGAGGAGGGGGTTCATAGGCATATGGTGGGGCTTGTTGGTAACTACAAGGGGGTCCACCATATCCATTGTCTTGGTATGAACCTTGGAATGGCTCTTGCTCATAGTAAGTTGGAGGAGGTTGTTGCCAAGAGGGTTGATCAAATCCTTGTGGCTCCTCCCATCTTTGATTGTCCTAACCTTGATGCAAGGTTTCATTGTAATCTCCTCTTCCTACAACATGATTGTAACCAAACTCATAGCCAAAGGGGTGAGAATTCATAGTATCAAGAGAAAATAAAAACAAAAACTAATAAGGAATAATGAAACTAAACTCCTAAAACTAGAAACACTAACAAAGAAACGAAAAAGCAAATTTATTCATAATAACCAATAATAAGGTGCACGTTTGCAATTCCCCGGCAACGGCGCCATTTTGATGAATGGATTTTTGATGGTCTAGAATTTTACAAATGAAACCTCGTTGCAAGTATAGTTTCTAAACCAACAAAGAATCCTTTCATACAAAAATTTGGTTGTCACAAGTAACAAACCCCTAAAAATTAATAACCGAAGTATTCAAACCTCAGGTCGTCTCTCAAGGAATTACAGGGAGGTGTAGTTTATTATTGGTTATGAGGTGTATATTTTGGGGTTTTGAATAAGGAACAAGAAAAGTAAATTGCAAGAAACAAACTAATAGCTAAGAAAACTCTTGGCAAGTCATAAGAACTAGAAGTCCTATCCTCATTATCTCCCTCAATTGTGACATCAATTGTCCATTGTTCCCACTTAGTTAACCTCTAATTATGAAGGAAATTCAAGTGGATAAATCAATTTGATTCCTCAAGTCCTAGTCAACTCCTAAGGAAAGACTAGCTTTAGAGGGATTCAAATCAACTAGCAACTTTTAATTATCAATCAACAAAGGAGTTTGATAACTCAAGAGTCTCCAATTACTCAACCAAAGCCAAAAGAAGAGAAATCTACACTAAAATCCAACCAAGCATTTTTTCAAACACTTGGGAGGTATAACATAAAAGTATAGAAAAGTAACACGGAATGAAAAATCTAAAACTAACAATTGCAAGCATCAATGATAACAAACGAAGAAAGGAACAATAATTATGAAATACCTCAAATTGCATAAAAGGGAAATTGAATCTAACATGAGAATTCATAAACTAAAATAGCAACATAAAGAGATCAACAAGGGGAATAAATAAACTAGAAAGCTATAAAAATTAAAAGTAGAAGAGAAACTAAATTGAAATAAGATAGAATTCAGAAATTAAGAAGAACTAAACCTAAAAATCCTAAAACCTAGAGAGATGAGAGAGCCTCTCTCTCTAGAAAACTACATTGAAAACCTAAAATTATGTGAATAAATTGTTGTCTTCTTGATTCCTCCACTCTGCAGCCTCTAATATGTATTTTCGGGCTTAGAACTGGGCCAAAAAGAGCCCAGAAATCGCCCCTAGCATCTTCTGCAATTTCTGCATGTGGCGCACATCACGCGTACACGTAATGCACGCGTGCGCATTGCTTAACTGCATGACAACTATGACAAATTGCATATCATTTTGAAGCTCCGGATGTTAGCTTTCTAACGCAACTAGAACCGCCTCATTTGGACCTCTGTAGCTCAAGTTATGGTCGATTTAGTACGAAGAGGTCAGGGTTGACAGCTTAACAATTCCTTCAATTTCTTGTATTCCTTCCACTTTTGCATGCTTCCTTTCCATCTTCTAAGCCATTCCTGCCCTATAAACCCTGAAAACACTCAGCAAACATATAACGGTATCGAATGGTAATAAGAGGGAATTAAAATTAGCGAGTTTAAGGCCAAAGAAGCATGTTTTCAATCATAACATAAATTTAGGAAGGAAAATGTAAAACATGCAAATTATATGAATAAGTGTGAGTTCAGTGGATAAAATTCACTAAATTAAGCACAAGATAAACCCTAAAAATGGGATTTATCAGAGGCCGAATGCCATGTGAGTTAGGAGGAGGGTTACCAGCTTCCTTAGGAGGATTGTTATCAATGAACGACTATCCTCCCTTGCATGGGCGCTCAACGCCCATGCTGCTGTCCCCTTGGGCGTTTCGATGCCCAATCTCTCCCTTTTCTTGGCATTCTACGCCGGTAGGGTTACCTTCCTGGGCGTTTGAACGCCCAGTCTCTGCCCGTTTCTGGCATTCAATGCCAGGAGCACTACCTTTCTGGTTGTCCTCTATGGGCTTTTTGTTTTTATTATACTGAGGTTGAGTGTTTAGGGTTTTTCCACTCCTCAGTTGGACAGCTTGGCATTCATCAGTTATCTGCTTAGATAACTGCTGCCTTGTTTGACTCAACTGGGCTTCTATATTCTTGTTAGAAGCCTGAGTTTCTCTCAAAGCCTCTTGCAGTTCCAGCATTTACTGGGCAAGCATGTGCAGTTGCTGAGTCAATGGTCCATCCTGCTCTGGAGGGTTAGGTTCGGCAGCTACTGCCTTAACCTCTCCTTTTGTAGAGGTCTCAGGAGATGAGTACAAATGCTGATTAGTGGCAACTGTCTCAATAAGCTCTTGAGCCTCTCCTATGGTCTTTCTCATGTGTATAGAACCACCAGCAGAGTGGTCCAAGGCCATTCTAGCTATGTCTGAAAGCCTATAGTAGAAGATGTCTAACTGTACCCATTCTGAAAATATTTCAATGGGACATTTCTTTAGCATCCTCTTATACCTTCTCCAAGCATCATAAAGAGATTCACTGCCTCCTTGTTTGAATCCTTAGATGTCCAGCCTAAGCTGGGTCATCTTTCTAGGGAGAAAGTAATGGTTTAAAAATTTGTCCACTAACTGTTTCCAAGTTTTTAAACTATCTTTAGGCTGGTCATCTAACCATCTTTTTGCTTGATCCTTTAAAGCAAAAGGAAATAGTAGTAACCTGTAGACCTCTTGGTCTACTCCCTCACTATGTAATGTGTCAGCAATTCTTAAGAAATCTGTAAGGAATTCTGTAGGTTCTTCCTGAGGAAACCTAGAATACTGGCAGTTCTGCTGCAACAGAGTAAAAGTTGAGGGTTCAATTCAAAGCTACTAGCTCTGATTTGAGGTATGCTAATACTTCTTTCATAGAAGTCAGCAGTGGGAGTTGTATAAGATCTCAGAGTTCTCTTGAACTCTGCATTCCCACTTGGGTTCATGATTAGGAAAGATAGAAGATGAAGAAGGAAGAAGGAAGAAGATAGAAGTGAATAAAAATAAAAATATTTTTGTTTTTATTTAATTGATTATCTATTTTCAAAAATTAAGTAAATAATTTAAACAGAATTTAAATTTTAAATGTAAATTTCGAAAAAATAGAAGAGAGAAAAGACATAGAAATTTTTGAAAATTGAGAGAGAAGAGAGTTAGTTAGGTGGTTTTGAAAAATAAGAGAGAAAGATAGAGATATTTTCGAAAATTAAGGAAGTGAAAGTTAATTACGTGGTTTTGAAAAAGATGAGAGAGAGAAAATGAGAGTTAGTTTTCGAAAATTTGAGAGGGAAAAGTTAGTTAGGAGGTTTTGAAAAATAAGAGAGAGAAGAAAAGATATTAATTAAGAAAAGATAAAAATAAAAAAATAAAAATAAGATAAAATTTCAAATTCAAAATTTGAAATTAAAAAAAAAAAGATAAGATTTTGATTTTAAAAAAGATATGATTTTTAAAATTTGAAATTTGAAAAAGATAAGATATGATTTTTAAATTTTTGAAAAAGATATGAAAAAAGATAAGATTTTTGAAAACTTGACAACTAAGATAAGATAAGATAAAATTTTGAAAATCAAAATCTGAAATTTTTTGAAAAATTTCGAAAATAATAATAGAAATTAGTTAGAAAAGATATTTTTTATTTTTGAAATTAATGAAGAGAGAGAAAAACAAGTAAAAGACACCAAACTTAAAATTTTTAGATTTAGTGCACCCAAATTTTCGAAAATTTAGAGGGAAACACAAGGGGACACCAATTTGAAAAATTTTAAGATTAAAACAAGTACAAGACTCAAGAACACTTTGAATGTTAACAAGCATGCAAAGAAGAAGACTCAAAGAATACAAGAACATAAAAAGAACACCAAACTTAAAATTTTTAGAAAACTTAAAATAAATTTTTGAAAATTAAAGAAAAATAACAAGAGAACACTAAACTTAAAAATTTGACACAAGATTAAAACAAAAAAAATTATTTTTGAAAGTTTTTAGAAAGAAAGACTCAAGGAAAACGAAAAAATTAACAAGAACAAAATTAAAAGATTCAAGACCTCAAAACTCAAACAAATAACACAGATTAAACAAAGAAAAGAAAAAAAATATTTTTGAAAAGGGTTTTGGAATTTTCGAAAATTTTAGAAAAGAAAATAAAATCAAAATAAAAAAATTAAAAGACTCAAAGACTCAAACCAAGAACAAAAATTGAATAAAGAAAATAAAAATATTTTGAAAAGATGTTTAGATTTTTCGAAAATTAAGAAGAAGAAAGTAAAAATAAAGGACTCAACAAAACAAAGTAAAAATAAAAAAAATTACCTGATCTAAGGAGTAAGACAATCCGGCAGTTTGCCCAAACTCAACAATCCTCGGCAACGCCGCCAAAAACTTGGTGAATGTGTACGCAAACCCTCACATTATTTCGTACAACAGCAGAAGTACCAGCAAGTGCACTGGGTCATCCAAGTAATACCTGAGTGAGTCATGGTCGATCCCATGAGGATTGTGGCTTGAAGCAAGCTATGGTTGTCTTGTAGGTCTTAGTCAGGCGGAATTAGAAGGAGTTGTGTAAATTAGCTATTAAGAAGTTAGCTACTAGGAATTATATGCTGGGAATAGTAATACTGGGAATAAATTTGAGAATCGGAGTTGCTTTGTCTTTCTGAAGTAACTCTGGTACTATCATCTTCTTTGCTTGTGAATGATCTTCTTCTATGGCAGGCTGTAAGTGATCAAAGCCATTGCCCGTGGTCATTGATCTCCCCTACTACAGAATGAAAGCTAGGGCCCTTGGTCATTCAATCTAATGGAGGGTGAAGCGCATAGCAATCCATTCTCTTGGCGATCCTACTCAAAACTCCACAGACAAGGTAGAATCTTTCGGATAAAAGAACGTTGCTTCTTGGATCTAGCCTATACCACGGAGACCTTAATCTTCCCGGAGATCGACTGAACTGGTGTCTCGAGAAGTCCCCAATAAAATCGCGGATTAACCGTCTAAGAGATGTATAACCATAGCTGTTGGCTCATGCTTTTCTTCCAAGTACTCACATGAACCCAAGTAGATGCGGGTATTTGTCAGGCACGTTCGTCTTAGTGTGATGAACAGATCTGATTTGTCAAATCATCCTGTTCATCACGATGAAGATCGGGATATACATCTTAGAGATAGATCAAACACGGATCGAAGAAGAAGAAATAGTATTTTTATTAATTCATAGGACTCAGCAGGGCTCCTTCCCTCAACCTAGGAGGTCTAGAAACTTATACTAAGGTCTGAGGTGTACAACAATGGTGAAAACGAAAAAATGACATGAATAGAACCCCTTAAATACTAAGCTGGTGACTAGTAAGGGTACAATAGTCTTTTTAGTGCTAAAATCTACTTTATGGCCCACTTGATAAGTGTTTGGGCTGAACTTAATGAGATCCACGTGCTATGAGGTCTTCTGGATATGGAACGCCAGCTAGGGAGTCATCTCTGGGCTTCTGGACATTGGGCTTTACTTCCTTGGGCGCTGGACGCTAAAAAGGACAGGAAGCTGGTGTTGGACGCCAGTTTTGGGCCTTCTAATTTGAAACAACATATAAACTATTATATATTGTTGGAAATCTCTGGAAGATAGCTTTCCATATCCATTGAGAACGCTCCATTTGGACTTCTGTAGCTCCAGAAAATCTCTTCCGAGTGCAGGTAGGTCAGATCTGGACAGCATCTGCAGTGCTTTCTCTGTCTCTGAATCAGACTTCTGCTCCATCTCCTCAAATTCAGTCAGAAAATACCTGAATTGGTACAAAAATGCACAAACTCAAAGTGGAATCCAAAAATGTGAATTTAGCACTAAAACCTGTAAAAGCTTAATAAAAACTAAATAAAACCTATTAAAAACTATATGAAAATGATGTCAAAAAGCGTATAAAATATCCGCTCATCAATTTCTCTCTCTTCTTTTTCAAAATTCATCATTCAATTTTCAAATCTTTTTAGTTAATTAGCTTTTATTTTCGAATTAATAAATAAATAAAATAAAAAAAATATTTTAATTCTAGTTTCTCTTTTTACTTCTAGTTTTTGAATTCTTCTATTCGAATTCTTCATCTCCTTCCTCTATCTTCGTTCTTCTTTCTTCTTCACATCTCACAGGGAGTCCTCTATTCTTGGACATAGAGCTCTCATTCTTCTTCTTTCTTGTTTTCTTTTTCTTGTTTATGAGCAGGAACAGAGATAAAGAACCTCTCTTTGATCCTGATCCTGAACCTGAAAGGACCCTAAGGAAGGTTCTTGATGACTTCATTGCACCAACCTCTGACCTCTATGGCAGAAGTATCTTTATATCTACCATTAGAGCTAATAACTTTGAGCTAAAGTCTTAATTAGTCTCTCTAATGCAACAGAATTGCAAGTTCCATGGACTTCATTGGAAGATCCACATCAGTTCTTATCTAAATTCTTGCAAATCTGTGACACTATTAGGACTAATGGAGTGGATCCTGAGGTCTACAGACTTATACTTTTCTCTTTTATCGTTAAAGACAGAGCTAGGATATGGTTGAATTCTTAACCTAAGGAAAGCGTAGACTCTTGGAAAAATTTGGTCAATGCTTTCTTGGCCAAGTTCTTTCCACCTCAAAAATTGAGCAAGCTCAGGGTGGAAGTTCAAACCTTCAGGCAAAAAGAGGGTGAATCTCTCTATGAAGCTCGGGAAAGATACAAGCAACTGATCAAGAGGTGTCCTCCTAACATGCTCTCAGAATGGTCTATCCTAGAAATCTTCTATGATGGTCTATCTGAGATAACCAAGATGTCCTTGGAACATTCTATTGGTGGATCACTCCACTTAAAGAAAACGCCTGCAAAGGCACAGGAACTCATTAAAATGGTTGCAAACAACCAATTCATGTACACTTCTGAGAGTAAACCTGTAAACAATGGGGTAGCTCCGAAGAAAGGAGTTCTAGAGGTTGACACTCTGAATGCCATATTGGCTCAGAACAAGATCTTGACCCAACAAGTAAATATGATCTCTCAGCACTTGGCTGGAGTACAAGCTGCAGCTAGCAGCACTCAAGACACCTCCCATGATGGAGATGCCTATGATCCAGATCAACCCATGATGGAAGAGGTGAATTACATGGGAGAACCCTATAGAAATACCTACAACTCCTCATGGAGGATTCATCCTAACCTTTCATGGAAGGATTAACAGAAGCCTCAGCAAGGCTTCAACAATAATCAAGGTGGAAGAACCCAGAATAGGTTCAACAACAGACTACCATTCTCATCTTCTCAGCAACATATGGAGACCTATAAGCAGAGTTTTTTTAACTTAGCAACCATAGTCTCTGAGCTCTCTAAGACCACTCATAGTTTCATAACAGAAACTAGGTCCTCTATCAGAAATCTGGATGTACAAGTTGGTCAGCTGAGCAAGAGAATCCCTGAAACCTCTCCTAACACTCTTCCTAGTAACACTGAAGTGAACCCAAGAGAAGAGTGTAAGGTCATCACTGTAGAAGTTGAGGCCGAATCTGAAGAGGATGCAATTGAGTTGAACGCCAATAAGGAAGACCTTACTGGGCGTTCACCGCCCATAGAAGCACCATTACTGGCGTTAAACGCTAGTAAGGAAGACCTTACTGGGCATTTAACTTCCTTACTGGCATTCAACTCCCAATGAGGTACCATCACTGGCGTTGAATGCCAGTAAGGAACAAGCCACTATCACTGGCGTTGAATGCCAGTAAGGAAGGCCTTACTGGGCGTTCAACGCCCAAGGCAGCACAAAAGCTGGCGTTGAACGCCAGTGAATATATCCATGATGGGCGTTCAATGCCCAAAGAAACATAAGTTCTAGCATTGAATGCCACAATAGGAGAAGTTGGCAACCTTAAGC